>NC_072777.1:24925880-25145663 GCF_022539595.1 Amphiprion ocellaris | reverse complement strand
GTTTGAACTTTCTGGTTAACAGAAGCCTTAAAACTTGTGACCATGAGTCTGGATTTCACATTTAGACCATCCATCTGAGTTCTTCTCAGACCTTCATCTGTGGGTTTTTTAGAAATCCTCAACAAACTTTGATTCTCTTCACTGAACAGTAAAGTTCGTGGAGATCAGAAGGTAACATTAGTTTGATCGATGCCTTCAACTACTAGTAGACTTTATCTGGAAAGCAGTTTTCTTAAATGTGTTCTTAGTAAATCTGTCCACAATCAAACCAAGAACATAGAAAGACGAAATGTTTGAAGAAACAACTTGATGTTTTCGTTTCAGACTAGAAAATGCTTTAAGATTGTTATCTATTTTTGCTCTGATCGTTTTATTGTCTCTTTTGTTTAATTTGATCTTCTAAAGTCTAACTGGTGTCTTTTCAAATGTTTTGTCTTTAGTTTGATTCTTCTTAAACGTTTAGTTTTGCTCTTTTCTCACCTTTTATTCTTTTCTAATGTCTGATTTGATTTCCAAATGTTTTGTCTTTTTAATGTTTGTTTTTTCAAATGTTTTATCGGCTTGTTTGAAAAATTTCTTTTTCTTTCCCAGTGTTTAATTTTTCGATGACATCTTTAAGGTTTTTCTTTTTAAATGTTTTACCAGCTTTTAATGTTTCATTTTCTTTTTAAATGCTTCATTGTATTTTCTGTTTAATTCCTATTTAAAGTTTTATTCTTTAAGATATAATTTTCTAATTAAACATTTTTGATTAAATGTTTTGTCTTTTTAAAGGTTTAATAATCTAATTAAATTGTTTGTATTTTTTAAATGTTTAATATTCTTGTTTAATTGTATTTTTAAATGTTTAATTATCTAAAATATTTCATCTTTAATGTTTAATATTTTTGTTTTTAAAAAAATTGTTTAATTTCATAATTACATGTTTCGTATCATGTTTATCTAATTAAATATTTAGTCGTTTTAATATAATTTAATTGTATTCAACGTTTAATTTTCTTTTTAAAAGTTTAATTGTATTAAAAGTTGTTTCCTTTGATTTAATTGCTTTTTTTTTTAATGTAGGTTATTTCTTTAATCTTTTTTTTTTGTCAAGATTTTAACCCCAACCTTAAAAATGAAACAAACCCTTAAATCACAATGAAAATACTTCTGTTGTTACAGTCATGAGTTAGTCAATTATTCAGTTTATCAATTCAACTTTATTTGTTTAGCACCTTTCACACAGATGACAAAACTAAACAAGCAAAGAGAAAAACTGCTAAAACTATGATTAAAACTCAAAAACACATTTTTAAAAAAAAAATATTTAACATGGTAATAAAATATGTTGTGTCCAGGGGATGGAAGGAGTTTATTGAAGTCTTCTTGGGCTCACATGGTAAATCATTTAAAATATAAACCTGATATTCAGTCTAAGGAAACTGCAGAGTGACAGAAGAACCAACAATATCTCCTGTTTTCTCCTTTAATGAGTCGACTCTTCTTGTGCTTTCAGACCAAAGAACTACAGACTCTTCACAACCTGCTCAAACTCTTGGTACAGGACCTCACCACACGGGTCAAGAAGGTTTCCTTCTCATTTCTACTCTGAAGCTCACCTTCTCCTGCTCAAACTGCTGACAAATGTTTCTGCTGCACTAAAGTCTGGTCTCCAGAACTTCCTAAAAACTCTCAAAGTCTCTTCTGCTGCAGGTTGCTTTGTAGAACTGTTACAGAAAACCTCACTAAACCATATGGAGGGGCCTCAAGATAGTCGTCCAAATGACACCATACAAAAACCAAACTAGTACAACCCAAACACTAAAGTCTCCTGCAGCCTACCAGAGAACCTCTGAGAACAGAGAATCAGGACAGGAACTCTTACCTTCTGGACAACCAACCTTGGTTCACAAACAAGAATACAGAATGTGTCTCACCAAAAACCTCTAAAGACTCACTACAGCCAAGATAAAGACACAACTCAGCTGCACCAAATCCACTAATCACTGCACACATTGGCACCATGTGCTAACTGTGGCTAAAGAACCACATTTACCAAGACAGCTATCCGGTACAAAGCCCTAAAACACACCAAGAAACACATTAAAGACGATTTTACTGCTGGAAGCTGCAAGCCAATGCCTAAAGAACAAACTAAAGCAATGGAGCCAAACCCGGTTCTGTGGTGGAGAGCAGAGGAAATGTTTGTCTGCAGCTAAATAAAGCAGGAAGACACTGAGCTGCTCAGGTGTTCCTGATAACACCAAGCAGCCACCTGGACAGCCAATAGGAACACAGCTTACTGGGAGTCCAGAGGGCTGGGTTAGTCAAGTAAATTTAGTTTAAAGTTGAAGCAGAAAATTAACAAAGACAGTTGAAAACCACCTTCTGATACCTGAAATCTCTAAGTTTTCACACAAAGAACACCTGAACATGTCAAACTGGTTCCATAGTAGAACCATCATTGTAAAAACGTCATAGTATGGTGTGTTGCTCAAAAAACATTACGACTTGGCTGTCTAGGGTTGCCGAGTAGCAACACAAAAACAGGACAAACGCTGGTTTCCAGGGGGTTAGGAGGCTATTTATTTGAAAGAGTACGTTTACAACAACACATGTGAGCAGAAAAATCACAAAGTCTGTATTTAGTTCAGCTGAAAATATTAGTTTTTGTCTTTTTTATTGATCAAACTTTTCAGGAAGTAGATGAAGAATAATTAAACCTCTCATGTATAAGTCCAACTTATTTTGGATCCTTGTGGAGAGGTTAATCTTAGAGTTTGTAAAGCTGTTGAGTTTTTAGAATCACATGGATTGTTTTGACATTTAATAACCGAGTCCTGAAATAAAATTACAGTTGTGGATTTCTGTCATTTAGTCTGGACTAAACAAATAACAGCAGCATAAATCTTAAACATCTTAACACCTGAAAGGGGCACTGAAAACTTGTGGATATCCTGATTGGACCTTTGTGAAGGCTCACACAAGATCTAGAAAGGAGAACAACCCAGTGAGGACTGAAGAGAAGGAGAACAGGCGAAACAACATAGTGATCCCGTATGTGTCTGGAGTGTCTGAAAAACTGAGGAGGATCTTCAACAAACACCAGATCCCTGTCTTTTTTAAGCCAAATAACACCGTCATACAAAGACTGGTCCACCCAAAAGACCCCACACCACACAGTCAGAAGAGCAACCTGGTGTATGCAGTTAAATGCAGCGAGGAATGCTCAGATCTCTACATAGGGGAAACCAAACAGCCACTTAACAAGCAAATGGCTCAACACAGGAGAGCCAATTCCTCAGGACAGGATTCGGCGGTCTTCCTTCACCTCAAGGAAGAGGGACACTCATTTCAGGACACCAATGTTCAGATTTTGGACAGGGAGGACAGATGGTTTGAGCGAGGTGTGAAAGCCATCCATGTCAAAGTGGAGAAGCCATCTCTGAACGGGGGGAGGGTCTGCGACATCATCTTTTGCTGATTTACAATCAGGTCCTTTCAAAACTCCCCACAAGAACTACTCAGCAGAATGACTCATGTGAAGTGGCTCATGCTAATGACCACCATTAGCATACGAGGGCTCGGTGAAACTCGCATTTCAACAACCCCCGTTGTCAGTCGCTGGCTCCCAACGACTATCGTTGAGGAGCCAGACGGGCCTTGGCAATGGTCGTCGAAATGTGAATAGCACTGACCACACCTCACAGAGGTTATAAGCTGAGGCAACATCAACCACTACCAGAACTGAAAAAGCCTCTTGGATGAGAGGTGAAACGTCTTCAAGGAACTTTCTTAAAGTCCATTTGGATTGATTTAAACAACTTTGGATCTCAAACGTCATTATGAGGAGCCTGGATTGAGGTTTCTCACTTGATAATGATCAAAACATGAAATTTAGGTAGGTTTAAAGGAATATTCCACCTTAAATCTTTGAATGTTGACCTAAAAGGTTGGTTTCGGGAAGTATTCCACCTACAAGGTCCTCAAACATCCACCTTAAAGGAACATTCCACCAAAAATCCTTGGACATGCACCTAAAATGTTGGTTTAACCGAGTATTCCATCCAAAATCCTCAGAAACCTGAGGGGCTGGTTAAAAGGAATATTCCATCCAAAACCCCAAATATAGACCCGAAAGGGTGGTTTAGAAAAAATCATTCAATGTAGACCAAAAAAGTTAGTATGGAGCAATATTCCACCTGAAATGTAGACCTGAGAAGTTGGTTTGGAAGAATATGCCATCCTAAACATCCTTAAATGTAGATTAAAAGACGGTTTTGAAGAAAATTCCATTCCTAACCCTAACCCTATTCCCAGAAGAACCCTTGAACATCGGGCTTAATGGTATATTCCACCCAAAATACTTGTACATATACCAAGAAGTCAGTGTAAAGGAAATGTAGACCTAAAAGGATTGTTTAAAGGAATATTTAAACGATTATTTTCATTATTTAATAATCTGTTATCAGTCAGAACCCTGGCAAACTTATTTTCATCAGTTTTTTTAGTGGAAGTCACAAATAAAGGAGCTCTTGGTTTTTCCTGGCGTTACTGAGTCCAAAGCTGCTGTTTCAACACAGAACGTTCACATGCATCCACAAACCTCTCAGCACTCAAACACCCACAGACAGGAGGCCGGCTGGGCCGAGGCTCGGCGGCGTCCTCAGACCCACGAGTCGGGGAGTCGCTGAACTTGTTGGTCTGGTTTGAAGGCCTCCATGTGGTCCAGTAGAAGTCCACGTAGTCGGTGTTGGCTTTGAACCGCAGCGACTGGCCGCCATCAGGTGGACCGGCTCGTCCTCGTAGGGCTCCTCCTGTAGCCTTGAGGGAACCACAGGAACATTCAGTAGCTGTTGGAGTTCTTCCTGTCAGGCTCGTGGTAGAACGGCTCTGAAGAATCTTGTACTTGTCTTATCTGGAACAATCTAACAGCCTAAATTGTTAACAGCGGTGTAAAGAAGCAAACACACAGGCATAGATTAGGACTCAAACTAGATTTATTTTAGAAAACAAATCAGCTTAGAGGCATTTGTTCACACGTGGCTGAATAGGAGGCCGTCCAATCAGATTTGAGGTCTTCACTCTGTAGGTTGGTTGTTCGGTGAGACTCTTGGACCTCCATCAGCTGATGTGGATGTTTGATGGTCTTCTTCTCTAGTGCCAGATGATTCATCCATGAATTCAGCAGCTACAGACTGAAATGAAGCTCATGCTGCAGTTATTGAATTCCTGTTACAGATCAAATGTTCAGAGCTCACCTTGAATGCAGCCGTCTGCTGTCTGATAGTTTTTCTCATTGTAGTCTTCAATAAAGTCTTTTTCCTCATGTCAGGATGTGGTGAGACTCTTTCTCAGTCTCTGCAGACGTCCCTCATTGTGCATCTCCAGAGAAGAAACAGAAAAACTGGTCACTGCTTCAGCATCAAACGCTCTCCAGCATTGAGAGTGTTTTAGGAATTCATTCATTGTGTTGTGAACTTTGAAGGAGCAGAAACTTTACAGCTGCCAAAGATATGAGCTCCAATTCTGGATGTTTTAGGAAATCAAGTTCATCAAATGAACACTTGATTATTGCTGATAATGCTCATTAAATTACTGAAGAAATCCAACATAAAAACCTGTAAACTCTCAGGCAGCTTCTGTTAAAGTTTGTCTATAATTCTATCATCATGTTCTGGAACCAGGACTCTGCAGAAGTTCCTTCAATCAGATACTTGTGTGTTTCTATTTAAGGCCTCAGGTTTGAACGTACAGCAGAGGATTACAAAGGAGTGATTTTAATATTTAAATCAGTCCAGTAAATGTTTGGAGTAAAAATAATTAAAATTTTGATTTAGACAGATTTGTGTCAAATAATATTGTAGAGTCTCACTTAAATATATTCAAATTAGTTCAGTGTATTTACATTTTATAGAATATTTGATTTCTTAATCTCAATACTGTAGGGTTTGACCTAAATATTATAATAATGATGTAAATTTAAATAACAAATAATATTGTAGTACAGTCATAAACTTTAATCAGCTAAACTTACATAATAAATATCACTGTACAATCTTAACCTGAACATTCATATTATTGAGGAAAATTTACATAAATCATGATATTCTACAGTCTTAACTGGAATATGTCTAACATGTGCTGATAAACAACAATAACCCCACTTTCAGATAATATTTGTCTGTGATTGTGAGATTAAATTCCTCCACATTCTGGAATTTTACCAGCAGCGGCTATAGGAAATAAAAATAAAATCTGTTCATTTCCACATTCTGCACATTTATTTATTCTTAATATCTCAGACTGAATGGTAGCTGGCAGTAAAAACAAACTCATCTGCTGGACTGCATTTCCCAAAATGGAAACATGGACAGAATTTAACACTCATGTATCCATGGCAACGCTAACGTTTCTGCTTCTTACCAAAGTTCACAACACAAGTAAAGATTTTAATGTAAAACTTCAGGGATGACTGCTAACCATAAGTATTCTGATCAATACTTCATGATCAATATCAGGACACATGTTACAACTCCAGCTGCTGCATTAGACTGCAGTTATTCACAGAGAAATTAAAACATCACATTCCTCATAAAAACTAGATGGGACTTTTATTAAATAAAGTGTTGGTGAATAAACAGTGTAAAAAGTGTAAAGCAGCTCCATTAAATCAGGAGATGTGAGACTTCCACAGCATGGATCACCATCTGCTGTGTTGATTCATAGCTGAATGTCAGAATGAACTGAGCTAGAAAAGCTGCTTTGAGCTGCAACATTACGGTCTGACAATCCAACACCATCACAGTTTTCATCTGGTTGTTTTGCTCCAACATGCTGTGAAGTTCAGTTTTTACCTGAATCAATGCAGAGATTCTATTTTCAACCAAGACTGGAATAAAAATTACAATGTTATGAGGTTATTAATGCAACTAAATCCTTTCAGATGGAAGGATTTACTTCTAAGTTCTAATTCAAGTTTCAGTTGGAGCACATTGCATTCACAAAGAACATCATCAATACCTTCCTAGCAACATTTAATAAACCTAAAGCTTCCCTGTTGGCTCATTGGTGGAGTTTGTTACTGAGCATCTGAACCTTAAATCCAGTGAGACGACCATCTTCAGTCGAGGCCAGTCAGAGAACTTCAAGACCTTCCATCAGCTGGACCAGATGTGGCATCATCTCCCTCTGAACATCTGGATGACAGGAGAAAAGACAGAAATCAAACACAGAAATACAATTTATTCACTTTCATCATTTTATAAAAGTAGCATGAACTTTATTAAAACTTGACAATATCAGTAATGAAAGTAAATGTTTTTATCTCATGTTGAAGCTAAATTTAAAGTCAATTTTAATGACAGTTTATCCTGAGAGGAGTGAGAATGGAGCTTTTCTTTCCTTTTTAGAATATTCCCTCAAAATATTCTGTTTATTATTGGCTTTAGAAGCATTTTTCTTTACTTATTTATTTTTAGATACCTCAGACTGATGCACTTTGCTGGTTTGCAGATAATTTCATGTACAATGTCAATAAAGATCTTCTATTACATCATATTTTGATAAAACGAACTGCAAACCTTCCCAACCATCTCTCAGTCTGCAAAATTCCAACTGCCACCAAGAATTATCTGATGTAGTTATTATTATAATCTTTACTGAACCAGCCCTGGAATTAATAAAAATCTGTATATGGATATGATTTTCTCTGATTGCACCACTAAAACTGCATACAATAAAGTAAATCTCTTCTGCACTGCACACATTCTACACTTTTATATAACTCTGGATGTCAGAGTAAAGGCAGACAGATCCACCGATCAGCCACAACATTCTGACCACTGACAGCTGAAGAGAACAACATTCATCATCTTGTTCTAATGCAACGTTCTGCTGGGAAACCTTGACGTTCATGTGGATGTTTGACATGTACCACCACCTAAACACTGCAGGACAAACAACCCCCTAGTCTCCATAGCAGAGGACCCAGAACCTCTGACCCAGAGGTTCTGATGAACCACTGGGTCAGAGGAGTTTTAGCAGCATAAAGGGACCAACACAGTATTAGTCAGGTGGTCAGAATGTTATACTGTTATATTGTCATGCTGATTATATGATCAGTAAATGTTACCATCAATTATACTGTCCACATTGATCAGGAAAAAAAAAAATCAAAACTATCAGTTCATTCAGAAACTGTGGGGTTAAACCTAAAAACACAGACCTCAACAGCAGTTTGTTTCAAAGCAGAACACCAGCTGGTTTTCACTAAAGAAGCTTTAAGAGCAACAATTAAATGACAGTTTTGTTCTCATTAAGTTCACAGAGTCAGTCAAAATAATGTACACACATCAGGAAAAGAAAAACTTTTATAAATATTTCATATGTATAAGTACTTCTATACATATAGAATCCTCTTTCTAAGTTTGATCACATCACAGTAACTCTGTGTCCTGTTGTACGATGTTTTCCCAACAGATGGCGCTACCCTCATGAATGGAGCATCAACAAGTGACGTCTACAACACAACAGAAATGTCTGGAAGCCAGTGGCCACCACTTTGAGCACCTCTTGTAATTGTAGAGGCCAAAGATAACGTTTATTAATCTTGTGATGTCTGAATACATTTGGTATTGAAATATTTATGCAAGTTTTTCTTTTCCTGATGCATGTAAACATTATTTTGGCTGACTCTGTATAATGGGTTTCTGACAGGTCACCAGGCAACATCTTTTTATAATAATGACAAACATACCTGCATTCTACAGGAGTGATTTTCCTCATGTGCAGGTAAAGATGTGTGAGGAGTTTAGAGATGACAGGAGCAGGAGTCATCCTCACTAATTCAGCTTCCACCTAGAAACAGAAAGACCACAAACAAACACACTGATATACTCTCAAACGTTCAACCTCACAGCCTCAAAATATCTGTTTAGGAAGTGTTGTGTTTCTAAATTCTGCTGAAACCATTGACAGACATTCTCTTACAAGGTTGTATAAAAAGCAGCCTGTCCTCTGAGCTACTGAGAAATCTTCCTGAACAAAGTTTCTACGTGTAAATCAGCTCAGCAAAAACTAAAGCCTCAGTCAGAGATAACAGGTATCGCAAATTATAAACAACTTTCTTTGTTAACTCAGACTTTCTGCTTCAATCTCACGTAAAAAGGAGAGTTTAACTCGTCAGGTGACTGAAAATGAACGGCTTGTGCAGTTCTAGATCCAAAAGTTGGATGTTTCAACTCATGTTTTACTACAAATACATGCAATAATAAATAAATACAATGGCTGGTTGTTAGTTTATTCACTATTAATGTCACTTTATATACTGGATTGAACTTGAGCAGTGGAAGAGAGAATGAATTTAATGAAATTATGGAGATTCAGAGAGCTAATGTTGCACAATGTTAAGTTAAGCGTGGTTTAATTCAAACCAGCTGAATGTTAAATTTCAGTGCAGCTGAACGGGTTTCAGTTAACCTTAAAGTAAAATAACTTTTTTAAAAGCTAAAATACACAGCAGAGAAACACAGGTTGAGAAGTTCATTCTAATAATGAGGACAGCAGTGGCAGCACCTAACACAGGTGTTCAGCGGTAAGTTAGCCACCTGTGTTAATTAGCCCGCTAGCTAACTTAGCCGCTTAGCAAGCTAACGCGTCCGGACCAACTGCTCAAACATGACAAAACACAACCCTTCACAAATCGCTGACTTAACATACAACAAAACAACGCTACTGGTTAGAAGTATTTATCTTCTTACCGTTTTTCACTCCAAAAACAAGGTCAACAGCAGCCAGAGATGCTACCAGACGTGCAGACCACAGATACATACAGAAGACTAGATACGCTAGCGCGCTGTCTGACCAATCACTGCACTCTAGCTCCGCCCTCTGAGAATCTTGTTGTCGTTTGGCTCACACTTGCTGATGATCACTTCCGGTCTCAGAAAATGAAAAAACGGACCTTTTTCGTTTCTGTCTCTTACTGATTTTATTTGTTATTCTAAATATAAAATGAAAATCAAAGCATTTTTAAAATTTCGTATATCCCTTTTTGATCATAAAAAGGAAAAACGCCTTGTATTTCAATTTTATTTTTTGTATTTTAAAACGAAAATCAAATAACCACTCCTTTTATGTTTTTCCAATACCCGTTTCAGAACGGAAAATCCAATTGCCAAAATATACACCGACCGTTTTTGCACACTTGTGACTTCTTCCTTATAACATGCAAAATGTTTATCTGCGCAGTCATGAAGGGACAAGATGCATTTTCTGCTAAGTAGATCACACAAATTGCTATATCTTTTTTTCAGAAATGTGTATTAAAACATTGTGCATAATGCAATTAAATATTCAGCAGGCTGTCTTGAACTGAGAGGTTAAAACAAGTTTTTCTTCTTTTGTCTGTGTAGATTTTTAGTCGTCCATTGTCACGTGCTTCAGTAAAAGGCGATGAGACTTCAGTTTATGTTTTTTGAAGACAGTTTACCCTTAATCCAAGAGGCTTCCTCAGGTCTGAATGACTGATGGGGAGTTTCAGCTATTTCAAATCTCAGAAGGGATCTCAAGACTGCATTATTAAGCGATGACGTAGAGCCCCTTTTGTTTTCAGACTGCTGCTTTGGTTTAATACAGATGACTTCTACAACACTTCTCTCAAACCATTTCTCTTCCTTACCCAGAATACGAGTTTCTCCATCTCAGTAGAAAAATATTCATGCATAAAAGTTTATCGAACATGAAAATTAGGGATTGATTGATCATCTAAGCCTGTGTTTAGTATTTTTCCTATTCTGTGTGCAGGAATATTTTTAAAGAATTCACAAAAAGTAATGTAAAAATTTAATACTTTAGTTCAAAAGCAACAGCCTCTTTCTCTCTGTAGTTTTCAAGCATGTAAAATATATCTATATGCAAAACGGAATAATTTGTATTAGATTTGGAGTTATTCTAACTTGTGATGCCAAGATTTTCCTTATTACTGCAAATGCCCTGAAAAAAAGACAGAAATCCATCTGTAATACCAATGCAATACCAATTTTCTTGCACTCTTTTTGATGTATGCTGTAATAATGTCAGCGAACCGAACACGGACCAACCTTGTAAACCATTTATTTTCAGGATCATTCACGTCATGATTTAACAGGCAGATGCAAACAACCCCTTAAATACGACCCAGATATCTGCTAACATGTATGTTCACGTGACAAAACACATTTCAATGCACATCTTTAACGCTGATGAGCTGCGTCACACCGTACGGATGCAAAATGAACAGCGCAGATGAATTATTAAGACCACAAAAACGGGTTCTACTGGCACCTTTATCAAAACCGGACTCTGCAGCCGCTGTGCTTCAAAGTGCATGAGATGTGAATCTTTAAAAATCCTGACAGAGCTGTGACCGCGCCTCTGATCCGTCGCCAAACGGCTGGTTCAGGTGTGAAGTGAGATGCAACGCTGTTCTCTCCAAGGCACATTTTATGAGTTCCTGCAAAAGTCAGTCACATGCTACTGCTCAGTCAAGATGTTAGGAAGCTCAGTTCCTGCAGCTCTGCACATCTGCCGCTGCGTTCATAATGAAGGTGAATGATTCGATGATCTTCGTAACACTGACTAAAACATCCAAACGTGAATCGGGGCTTATCGTACACGAGGGGGGACAGAGGTATTTACTGACACTTCACTGAGGCGTTTCACACGCAGGGAAATCACATTTTTGTTCCTATTATTTCATCTCAGACGTGCAAGTTAAAGCAATCCTTGTTACATTACAAATGAAACTGAATCCCCCTGATAAAGACGAAACAGCAAAGGTTGCTATCAAACTACTAAAATCTACAGTAAAAATAATAAAGGCACATATACAGCGGCGAGTCTCTCTTTTTTTATCTTTCAGTCTGTTTTTTTCCGAGAGGCTAGCAGCAGAATGGCATTGTGCAGTTGGCTGCTGCCCTGTTTCTTCCTTCCTGTGAAAGACGGCTTCCCCTCGGCCTACGGGTCAGCTGCCGTGACGAGTTCGAACCACTGCCTGAGAGCGTCGCTCAGAGTCTCCGGCAAGGCGTTGACGTCTCGCAGGATGACGTAGAAGGGGAAGGGGAACTCGTCCATGTAGGAGCGGATCTCTGGCATTTCTCCCGGTCCTTTGAATATGGGCACCTTGATGTCCAGGATGGAGTCCTGCAGCAGAGCACCCATGATTTAGATACGCTTTATGTCTAGAGATTTAGAAAGTAAAAAAAGCACAAATTGTCCTTCTCTTACCCGTGAGTTAGGGTTGTCCAGCACCACGAAGATGACGAAGACGTTGGCGCTCCGTGCCGCCCGCACTGCTGCCATCACTCGCTCCTTCCCCTCCAGGAACAAACCCCTGCCGTCGGACACGATGACCAGCAGCTGAGCCGTTTCTGTGGAGGGACGTCACAGGTCAGACAAGAACGACCAGGAAGTTTGTAGCATTTGGCTAAAGAGGTAGATAAAATAGACTTGTCACAGGTTTCTTTCCTTAATCTGAGTTATTTTTTTTTAACTTTTAGCATCTCCTACAGTGCAGTGCAACTTTAAAGAACGTTCATATTTTTAGCACTTCTTTAAATGCTAACTCAGCTAGCTGTAAAGTGCTGGCAGAATAGTGTGAAGTGGGTTTATCACCTTTTTTTTTAATGCAGGAAGTAAGGATGAGGCGAGACAAATCATCAGCTCAGAAACCACAACAATCATTGTAAAGACATTGAAAGGCTCCATAGTCCCTCTTAACCGGGTGATAAGTCTCTGTGGGGACTTCTTTCACGTTGCATATCATCATTCAATCCACTGCTATTATAAAAATGCTCATTGTTGCAGCTCTATGGGGGGAAAAAATAGGATTTACACTGAATAGTAGTGTCTTTAGTGTTGCAGAGGGTTTATATGAGAAGTTTATATTGACAAAAAGAGTCTTGTGCTGCTGATTCAGGAATACAATAAGCTTTTTATCAGAGTTGCACACATTCACAAAAAGCTTTCCACAGAATTCCTCAGCACTGCAGATTCCAGTGCTGTTTTGGGTCAGTGTTTACAGGCTTAGCTGCCTGCTAAAAAGCTGAGCTCCTTCATAATGCTGCCTGTATCTGAGCCCCGTGAAAACGAAATCTTAGCTCCACCAGGGGTTTGCACAGCTTAGTCAATAACTAGAGTTAACCTCAGAGCGCCCGACTCTCTCTGTGTGTCACTCTAAAGGCCGGTTTGTTGGGCAGAAGATATGATCTGGGCCTTGATTCCAGTTACTCAGCAGCACACAGGATAGACACAAAGAAAGATTAGTTCATCCTTTTTCACCCAACAACATATTTTAAATGGAACTGGACATTTGCATGTTTAGGCATGGATATGATTATCAATACTTTTCAAGAACTGAGGAAAACACTTCTGAAGCAGTGGCTGAAAACTGAAAAACAAGTGCACAGCAAACAGACTGCAGATCAAGTTTAGAAATGTCAACAATAACAGCATTAAATAAATGTTAGCTGAAGTTCTGCAATTTTGTGTTTCATTTGTTATTATCTATAAATTGTATTTTATCAGATGCAAACATTAACAACATAATATTAGCAGTGTATATTAACCACTGATCATCCTGCTCTCTAAATTTCATCAAAATCAGTTGAACACTAGTATTAGTCACAGCAGCATGGGAGCTAAATAAGCCCAGAAGCAGCGAGTCTCTACCTGAGTTCATAGATCCTGGATTCTGCTGACGTGCTGCTAGAAACATTTTTATTGAAGTCTCCAAAAACTGCAGGGGAGAGACACAAAGAGGGTAAATATAACAGGAAGAGCTGCACTTTAAAAACAAGCTACAAAGTAAACGGAGCATATTTACCCCTAAATTCAAAGGAAGAACTTCATCCACATTCTGCAGTGTTTATTACATTAACTGTGAGATTTTTTTAAATACTTCACAGAAGGTGATTCATTAATTTCTTCATAGTCATAAGCACAAAAAAAAAAACCCAACAACTATCAGACCTACACTATACAAGCACATGACCTGATTGAATCTCTTCCTACTGTGCACAACAGTAATTCAGAGTGATAGTCAGTAATCAATTGTTGTGAATTGGACTTATATGGATTACTAAATAGCACAGGGGCTGGAGGGGTCAGGAACCTCTTTCTTGTTTTAAAACTACAATTAAAGCTCAATTAAAAGTGATATTAGTACCTACAATATGTAAGAAAAATAGCTCTAATACCTTCCCCCGTGTTTTCATCTGCAGCACTATTTATGTATCTTTGGTCATGTTCAGCACCAGTCTTCTCTTCCCCGTTAAATAAAAGCATCATAACTGTATCTTTGTAAAGCACTTTGTAATGTTGTTGTTTTCCGCTAATGACAAATCAGCAATACAGGAGTCAAACATCATCTTTGTGAGTTGCATCCAAAAGCTAGGACGCCAGCTTCAGGTGAAGTAAAATAAATGGAGGATTCCCACCTGTGCTATTCTGGTCTTCTTCTGCTGGAACTGACAGAGTCGGAGAATCCGAGCCCCAGACTCGTCATTAAACTGCTGCTGGAAGGGATGCAGCAGCTGCACCTCCTCTCCAAAACTGGACACATGAGCAGACGACACATGTTAATATGTGCTACATAATTTCTTTACATTTCTGTATGTTCATCTTATCACTTTGTACAAACATGTATGAAAGAAACTGAAGGTTCTTACCTGCACACTGACACCTGTCCGACCTCCAGCAGAGTGAGGGCGTTGATGATCACTGACAGGGATTCAAATGCCAGCTGCATCGCATACATGGGAGACAACAGGAAAAGATTTGTGAGACATTTATTAGAATCATTAAAACTGTTTATGTGTGCAGACAATGAAAGGACGTGTCCAGTTGTGTGTAATTGTGAGCAAACACTTGGGAAACCCAGGAAATTACATTTTTGTTCATTTTAGAGGCCAAAAGTGCCTAAAACAAGAAAAGCACTCAGAGAGCACAGTACTCCGCCAAGGCTGCTCAGTCGTTGTATCATTTACGACGGATGAAATTTTTTATTAAAAAATTACCTTGCGGTGAGCACAGGTGTGTTATGTATGTGCACATTACGTACAGATACCGAATTGCATTACCTAAATATGTAGCGAGCGGAAGGAATTGATGGGACTCAGAAACACCCCCACAATTTAATCATTTGTTCCTTGTATCATTTCTGACGGATAAGTCCCGATAAGTCCGCAGTGGTGGATTTGTAGTAGGATCGCAACCATGTGATCATCAGCAGGCAGCTGCTGCAGTGATCACTTGTTGTCATAGTTACAGTGACGTCATGCCGCTATATATATACAGAAATATTCAACAAATCTGTGGATCCAGACTATAAGCCGCATCACTGCCAAAATCTAATCAGTTGGTCCTTGTGTCATTTCTAACCTTCCCTGAAAATTTCATCCAAATCCGTTTATCCGTTTTTGAGTAATGCTGCCAACAAACAGACAAACAGACGGACAAATGTACGCCGATCGTCACATAACTCCACCGCGTTCCTTGGCGGAGTAATAATCAGTAATTGAAATGTGTGCGAAAGTCCTGTTTGTTGATGAAAGTTTTCTAACATTTGCATGCAGCTGTGCAAAATACACAATTATTATCGAATGTTTCTCCCATTTATGCAGCAGAATGAATGTGAAGACGCCACAGAAGAGTCATGTGAGCAGTGAATCAGGCAACACATGAGGGCTCTCTGACCTGTTTGGAGTGGTTGTCCACCATGCTGGAGGAGTCGTCCACAGCCAGACAGATCTGATATTCTCTCTTGCTGGGCTTCGTCCTCCGCAGCCAGATTTTGTCTTTGCGGAACTGACTGGCGATGTAGGGGATCACCTTCCTCATGTTCAGACGCTTCCCCGTGCGGTAGTCACCTCTGAGGAGCAGGGAAAAATCACACATGCATTTACTTCTCTGTTCCAACACAACAATAAAACAGGCGAACAATGAGCTGCCAGTTTCACCACGGGAGACAACATCAGGACAAAACTCACAAGAAGCTGTACACACAAGGTTAACGGTTTAGGGGAAAGGTGTTGTTACACACTTGAGTTTGGCGGCCTGTGTTGGCTCCAAGATGAGGCGGAGCTGCTCGCACAGCTGCTGGGAGAGAGCCGAGGTCAGGGTCTGGTACTGATGCCACATGGACGCTGCTGCACTCTCCTGGAACACAACCAAGAACACAACCAAGAGCAGCATGAGACACAGCCTGGGGTCAAACAGCCTGAATTACATAGTTTATACCTGGATAGAGCCAGAGATAAAAGACAGCTGGTGCTACATTAGACAAGAACCTCACCCTGAAAAGCTGATCTGTAATATTCTAATTCATGACTGCAGGTATTAAGGAGACCTTTTCTGAGGGCGTGTATATTAGATTTGCATAAGTGCATGATTTGAAAGATAAAAAATTAACCCTTGTGATGCATGAATTTTAAATAAATTTACATTTTGAACCAACACATCTGAGATACAATAACAGGAACCTTCAAAGAAACTACTGCAGAAACCAGGGTCTAAATTAAGTTCTGGAAAGATAGATTGACCTCCCAAAAAGTCCACGTTTCAAACATTGTTGATTGGTCAATTGTGTAATCAAATTTAAGCAGCCAGAGAGATTTTACAACCAGCAGATTGATAAGATCCAGATGTTGTTATCCATATTTACAGAGGACGTTATTCATATGGACTAATTTGATCTATTGTCCAGAAACTGTCTTTAAGCCTGACTTTAGAACAAATCTCAGGTCAGACTCACCTCCTCCTGAGTCCCTGCAGCCAGTTTGTGCCAGGCCTCCAGCTGCAGCTCCATCTCCCTCCTGATCTCTTCTGGGTCTCTCTCTGATTTCTGCAGACACACAGAAACGTTGTTACCTGAAGATTTATGCAGTCAGGTACCCAAATGATGCTCTGACTCAAACCCACAGACTTTGAATTCACCGTAAAACCTTCATAATATCACAGAAAACATCATTCAATATCTGTTTTAGGGCCATGCCTAGCAATGTAACAAAGACATAAATGAATACCAGTGGAGATGATGTGCTCTGTTTATATTGTCAATTTTGTCACTACGTCTTCACTGTATGCTACAATAATTCCTAATAATATGAGAAAATGTATTGGTAGCTACATGTAGGAAGACTGACCAATTAAAAATCAACCGTATTTATATAAAGTGATAAAGTCTAGATGAGTTTTATATAACTTCATAGTTCTAGACTCTGTACTGGAGTTTACAAACTGTTTTTGTTAGATTTCTAGTTATAAGCTCAGTTTTTTTTTTCCCCAGTAACATTACTGCCTTACTTAAATAGTAATAATATTTTTTTAATTTTTATATCTTTAGATATAAAGAACTGAAAACAGCACTTTTTAAGAATTCTAAAGACCTGCAGATACACTACCAGTCAAAAGTTTGGACACACCTTCTCATTCAATGTTTTTTACTTATTTGTTATTAGTTTCTACATTGTGGTTTAATACTGAAGATTAATACTTTTTTATTTACAACATAATTCTATATGTATTCTTTTATAGTTTTAGATGTCTTCAGTATTAATCTACAATGTATAAAATAATTAAATAAAAACTATTGAATGAGAAAGTGTGTCTAAGCTTTTTTACTGGTAGTGTATGTTGGAACAAACTTTACTGGAACCTGGTGGCATTTTGCAAAAACATGAATGAAGAAAACAACAAAAAAAAGTTTATTACTGCTATCTGATGCTGTTTATAGTTTGATTAAATAGACCATGTTTCACAAAAACAGCAGGACCTTTAATGCCAGTCCTAACAAAGCCACTTTCATAAGCCCGTGAAAATGTAAAAGCAGGTGTTTGGTGTTTACCTGCATGGTTTCCAGCAGCAGCTCAGCAACAGTGTGAATAGTGGATTCTGTGCTTCTCTCTGCTTTGTCTTCTTCTCTGAGTTGTTGTCGGTCCTTCCACTTCTCCTCTTCCTCCTCCTTCTCCCCCTGCTGCTGCACCTCCATCTCTCCGCTGTCTACACCTGCACAGTAAAGAGTAAAGAGCAGTCTGGAGTCAGCAGTGTCACAAAACCAGGATTCAAATCCAGTATAAACACAGTGAGCTGATAAAACTACAGCACCTTTCTGAGACGCCTTGGAAGAGTCCAGCTGCTCAGGTTTTAGCTCCTGAACCTCAGCGGCTTGGAGCTCCTCTTCCTGGTTCTCCGTTTCCATGGCGACATCCTCATCGTTCTGGTCTTCATCCTGGTCCTGCTGAGGCCCTGCTGCCTTCTGCTGGTCTGCACTGGCAACATCTGGAAGTAGAAAGACCAGGAAACTCAACATTCATTCATCTGCTTGAATATGAGGTTGTTGCTTCATTGTCACAGAAATATAAAAAGTGAAATTTCCCTTCCCACAGTGTGTTCGTTGTGTGTGGATGATCACTGACCGTATGTCTGAGTGTCGTAGGATGTCTCGCCCTGTTTGATGTGTTCATACAGGTCAGACTCCTGCTGGGCGTCGCTCTGCCTGTTGTCCTCAGTGCGATCTTTACTGCTCTCCACCGTACGCAGACGCTTGTTAACGCGCTCGTTGTAGTCGCCTGTCGAACGCTCGTTGTCCGCTTGTCCAGGTTTTCTTTTGAAGCTCTGGAACATAAAGCAGAGGAGGAAATTAGGTGGATTGAAACTTGAGAGAAATGGAGGGAGTCTGAAGTGGGAGCAAGTAAGAGAAGTTTACCACACCTGAGTCTTGCTCTGAGTCTGTTTCTGTGAAGACATTCTAGCTGTCAGCTTTGACTCGTGGCCCTCTGATTGGCTGGCGTCAGCTGATCCACTTCCATGCTCCTAGTAAACCAGAGAAAACAGAATATACTGTATAGCTGCCATTTCCACTGTAATCTATATGAGGATACAAGTGTCCATGGAGAGAAACCAAACTTCAATTGTCTATATTTTATAAGGATGAACACTTTATAGTGTAATTTCATCTCAAGCCTTTACATATTTAGAACTGTTTCTGCTTGACCATGTCTGATTTGCCTGAAAAATTTACAACATGAAGTATGGATATTTGTGAAATATGGGGTCCAAAAATGAAAACATGCCCCTATTAAAAGTATATATTTTTATCGAAATATTATGAAAACCATTTTGAAACTGCACAACTCTGTTCAACTTGCAATAGCCATATTTTTCTTTCTGTGGTAAAGCTTGTCACACCTGCTTAATCAGTTATGAAAGTCCAAGAAAATCATTTTCCTTTCATTTTAGTGACCAGCAATTTCATATTATAAAGCATTCTATACATTTTATGTACTATTGTGACAAGCAACTGCATAAGGTTCATAAAATATCATGAGCTGACTTCAGCATGATCATTTGTTTAAGTGTGCTGAAAGACAGGAAAATGAATATTTCAATTCACCATAATCAGAGATTATATGATGTACTTGTCCAATATTGTAGATTTGGAATCAATGGCATAGTGAGAAACAAGAGTTACGTTAAAACAACATTTTAACTTTTTTACGTTAAAAGTTAAAATGTTACGTTTTTATCTTTAATAGTTCTTGAGATATTGTTGTCCTATCATAGCCTCAAATTTCCCAAAAAAATGTGCCAAAAGTGGGTCAGCTTGCAATTTTTAAAAAAGATTATATACCTCAGATACTATTGTAGATATCCACAGTTTGATAAAAAATCTTTCAAGCAAATCAGACTTGGTTGAGCAACATCCCCCTGCTGATTTGAGGAGGAATAACCCAATAATACGTTTACTATGGTAAAAATACAGTGAATTGAAGCGAGTTTCAACGACTTGGTTACCTCTTTAGCCTGGTCCCTCTCTGATGCTTCTCCTGCCACCTCCACAGCTGTATCACTCTGAACATTCTGCTCTCCGGTCTGACCGTCTGCTTGGTGCTCCTTCCTCTCAGCTGACTCAGGCTGCTCCTCATCCTCACCTCCATCTTCCTCCTCCTCTTCCTGTAAGCATTAAAATTCCCAACAGTGAAACAGTGTGTAAACATTTGTGTTGCTCATAATGTACAGGTACAGTCCTTTGTTGACTTCCACACCTTTGGTTTTTGTCCTTTATCACTTGGTACAGTCATATCCTCGTTTCTTCCAGCCTCTTGTCCTTTCTCCTCCTCCTCTTCCTCCTTAGCTTCATCTTTCTCAGCAGACTCCTGGTCTTCTTCTGCTTTCTCACCTCCCTCCTCCTCCTCTCCCCCCTCTTCAGTTTTGGGGTCTTGATTGTTTTCCTCTCCTGGCTGGTTCTCCTCCATCTCCTCTGCTCCCTGCTCCTCGTCCCCTCCATCTTTCTGTCCATCCTCCTTTTCATCCACATCCATGGGTTTGTCATCAATGTCGAATGGATTCTCCTCTGAAAAATTTAAATAGTAAATAAGACTCCACTGAGCTCAGGGAGGATGTATTTCACGGCTGGTTTTCAATGGACAAATATATATTTTCAAAATATTCCTGCCACATTGAAAAATTGAAAATCTGTGAATATACAAACATGTGAGACAAAATGTCTCCTGGTTTTGTCATCCTACTTGGGTAAATTTAAGACTAGCAGAGAGAAGCCTTCCTCTTTAAGCATATTAGGGTAAACGAAAGCTCTGTATAGTTTGCACAGTGAAACATGCATTAACAGGAGAACGTACTTTTGACTTGACTGGGACTTAAACAAGTGCATTCAATCAAGATATACAAACAGAAGGAAACTGTTCTCATGTAATGCAGAGAAGTGCTTGCTTTTTGCAAATAGTAACACCAGACGTTATAGGTCTCACCGTCACCCTCGCCTTCTCCATCATCTCCGGCCTCGTCATCCTTGTCCAGGTTTAGATCCTCGGGCAGATCCATGGCCTCAGGCTCAGGTCTCTTGTCCTGCTGACCGTGGTACGGGTCCACCTCATTCTCATCAAACTCCCTCTGAGAAACAGCAAGAGCATAGATCAGACACTGCTGAGCATGTCGAGCATAACACACATAGCTTTAATTCAAATGAACCTAGAAATGTAGCATAGGTATGCTTCACTTCTGTTGCAAATTTGGTAAAGTTGCAGCTGAATAGAACAGGTTCAGTAATGGTTTTCTAACTGTAACTTCTTTATATAACGCTATTGGTCACTCTATAATTTAAACATAGACAGTTATTATATTTCAAGTGTGTCTGACACATACAGCCTAAGGTGGGGAGTTGTTACTGATTTAGTTTGGTCCATTTTTCAAATAGAAATGCCAACAAAAACAGCTAGAATGGTGAACAATGCAGTTTAGTGACTGTGTGCAAGAAAGGACATCTGTGAACAACTTTAGTTGAATATAAATTACCTCATCCCCTTGTTCGTGGATCTTTTCTTTCTCCTCCTCGTCCATCTTTTCATCTTTGTCCTGGTTTTTCTTGTCTTTGTTGGGATCTGCTGCATCCAAGTTGTCATCTTTGGCCACCAGCTCTGATTCCCCCTGAAAGAATTCAATGTTTATAGGAAATTACAACATGTAGACAAACATGATTGTAAAAATGTCTCTAAATAATGATACATGGTTCGAAATGTGTATGTTTCTTGTGTTTTCTTTGCATCTCTTGTAGTAATGTTGTGTACCTGGTCCATGCCCTGGCCAGACTCCTCCTCCTTGTCACTTCCTTCATCTTCGTTATCATCCTCATCGTCCCCCCACAGTCTCTCATCCAGAGTGTCTGTCTGTCCTTCACCCAGGTCCCCCATCTTTTTGTCCAGCTCCTCCTCATTCTCTTCATCAGAGTCCTCATCTTCACCTACAAATGATTAAACAGAGAATAACCCATTCAGCAGTGTTTCTGCAACAAAAAACACACTGACAACGTGCCGACTGTTCCTAACATCCTTCCCAAATCCCATACAACACATAATAAGGTAATAAAGTAAGCTAAATGCTATTCTCCTTAGCCTAAATGATGCTTTTGCCTCCAATGTAAACCAACCTGGTTCATTCTCATCCCCGTCATGCATCTGGCCATCAAAGTCCTCTGACATCTCAATGGCGTTGTCCTCTGACTTGATATTGCCTTTTTCCTGCTGTTCTTCCTTTTCCTGACCCTCCTGGAAGGTGTCCTCCACCTGGAGCAAGAAGAAAGCCGGAAAACTTTCATGAGAAAAGCTGATCAAATAATCTTAAACTCTGTGGCAATAACGTGCTACAAACAGATTACATGTGTTAGAAATGTAGGTTATATATAATGTAAAAAGAAAGCAAAAACCCCCCCAAAAAAAATGTCATTTGTTTTTCAAACCGTTATAAAGCAACGGGTATATATATATAATATACAGTTGTATGCAGTGTGATGTTCTGCTCATTGCTAAAAGAAAAAGTTGAGTATAGAAATATAAACTGAGTTGCTGGTTTCTCAAGAGTAGTAGTAGTGGATTAAGATTAGTTTTTTTGGTAAAATTAGATAAATTTTACCTATTAAACTGAAGGACGAATGATTAAAGACCTGTCTCTAAACACAAGCCTACTTAAATCCTATCCTTTGCAGTTGAGGTAAATAAAGGCCCTGTCACTATTTGTGGTAATACCGTCATGACGATACCTGGCCATTTTTTCATTTTCCTTTTTTTGAAAGAGAGCATGACATTTGTTTATTCATTGGAGTCCATTCATTCATCCGTCAGGGCAATGTGTGCCGCTACTGGATGCCACACCAATCCAAAGAAGCGCTGCACTGATGCGACAGCTATAGGATGAACTTCAGGTATTTCATCACCTGATCTTCGTTCTCGATCTTGTCGCTGACGTCTTTGTTGCCCTCGCCCTCTCCTATGCCACCGCCCTCGTAGTCGTGAAACTCTGTGGCTCCTTCTCCGTCTCCACCGGCCATCAGCTCCTGAGGCAGGCAGAAACCCTGAAAAAGACACCACAGTAATTGTTAGGTTGTTCCAATATACAGATTGTATTACAGTTATTCTTTAAAATGGGATGATGCAGCTCTTGCAGTGTTTGTACCTTCTGAGCGAGCTCAGTGAAGATGCTGGCCAGTACAGACAGCAGTTTGCCTGTGCTCCTGTGTGCTCCCAGTGATACAGCCACATAGTAACGCACTAGATCAGAGTAAATCCCCATCAGAGGCTCCAGACGAACCAGCATCCTGCACGCCCTGTTTACCTCCTGAATACACAGCAGAGACATATTAATATAAGCGCAAAAAGACATGCTGATGCATTAAGAGGAGATCAGAAAATGAAATCTAGTCATCACAAGTAAAAATAAGCTACTTATACAGGACTGTACATTACATTATTACAGAAATAGTTGCTGATTAAGAAGAACAAAAAGCAGTAAAAAAGTGTTGGAAGTCGTGTTATACCATAGACAAGACCATGCACTACACAGATGTACAGCTCATTCATTTGTTAGTCTTCAACGTAAACTTCTAATTTCAGATGGACAGAAAAATAGCTTCAGATGTTAAACGTGCAGGTGTTGTGGTTACCTGGAGCTGCGGTGGCTGACAGGCGTCTCTGTGTGTCCTCAAACGGCTCAGCAGCCTCTCCAGCCCAGAACTGACATCTCTCACATTCAGAGCCTCCACCTCGGCTTCCACCTCCTCTTCCAGGAGTCGGGTCAGGTGACCGGGTTTCAGCACGTCCTCCGCAGGCTCCTCATCCTGGTCCTCTTCAGCACCCTCTGAAATGTAAAGAAACAGCAGTGATTAACCATCTAATTCTTTAAGAAAGTTAATATTACTAACACTTTGCATGCATTTAAAGCTGCATTTATAGCTGCCTTCCTTCACAGATTACTGCTGGCTTTAGCTACATCCTTCTCACCTTTCTTGGTGTCTCCTTGCTGCTCTTTCTGTTGCTCTCTCTCCCTTCTCTTCACAAGAGTCTGGACAGCACACAGCACAGTGTTGATGTTTGTCTCCAACTCAGCAGAAAACTCAGTACAGAAGGCAGACTGGTGATCTGTGAAGGAAGAAATGAGATGAATTGTTGAACTATGGGTCTAAATGTGAATTTCCAACAGAAGTCACATTTTCTGTCCTCTTAGCTTATGTATGAGAAGCACTAATATTTGAAGGAATATTAGGTACTGGTATGGCTGATCAGTGAAGTCACCTGTGTGCTGCTGTCCCAGGGAGAGCAGCTGGGTCTTCCAGGTGGTGAACTCAGTGATATTTGCCTCCACCTGTCCTCTGACATACTGCAGGCTCTGGGTTATGGCCGGCTGGCTGTCTGCATTGCCGACACACAGAGCTGGGGTGAAGAGCTGCTCCATGCCGGGCATCTGAGCCACAACAGCACCCAGCTGGTCGAAGGCTGAACAACATGTGTTGAAGTGGTTCCTGCAGAAAAAAAACAATGTTGTTGGAACTGTCTTTATGTTACAACTGCTTTACTATATCAAGTAAACTCAAGAGGGTTATGCTTTACCATGTGTGGAGAACTGTCTCAGAGGCCTGTTGTGCCACAGAGTCCAGCTCCACCTTCAGGTTCTGGGTCTCCTTCAGCATTGCAGTAACACGCTGGTGTAGCTGAGACCACGACGTGTCTCCTCTCCTCATCAGGCAGCCGGGGGGTTGGCGCTGGGCTGCCAGAGGGGACGGGCATCGCAGGGTGTGCTGCTTGCAGTTGCTCGCCTCCTCTTTCTGCTGGGGATCCTCGGGGCAGCACTGCAGCAGCCAGGCCAGCTGCTGCAGGAGGGTGGTGCACTGAGTCGCCAGCACCCGACCGTTGCTGACCCAGTCCCGCAGGGAGGCCTGGGGTGGGACGGTGCAGCCTGGATCCTCGCTGTTGCTCTGGAAGTGCGCCTTGATGCCCTGGACACTATTTGTTAGCCTCCTGGATGCAGTTATAATACAAGAAAACACAAAAACAAAGTGACGTGTTACAGTAATACAACACAGGCTGTGGACATTCCAATGTAAACCACCGAGTAAAAACCAAAACCAGCAGAAAATGACTTCATTTAATGCACTCATGCTCCCAGCCTCTGGATGGAATTCCAAACTCAAGTGCTGGATTATGTGTAGGGGAAATGTCTCAGAAGTTGTGTTCCATGATTGTAATGGATGATGTGGAGATTCAGAACCTCCCAGAAGATGGTTTGGTTCCATAAAATCACGATTTTCTGGTTATCCTGCTTAAACGTCGGTCACTTGCCTTCAAAACGCCTTGTGTGACCAAACTGGAAATAACAGTGTTTGCTTTATACAAACAGCTATTCTGATCTCCTTTCCTGTAATAAACGTTATAAAACAGACTTCTTTTTTTAGGTTTTTGTTGGTGGTTACACTAGCAACCTTAGCTCCAAAGAGCTTTGACTGAAGCTCAGCTGTTGCGGTCTTTCCCTACAGTTTCCTTTTGGGATGTTCATGTATCGTTGTCTGGTTAGACTGTCTGGATACAGAAAGTTAATCTGCACCCCATTCCCTTTTCATACTGTCTCTCAGACGGACCTGAGATGGATCCACTGCTCGGTGAGTTTGGTCAGCCGTCGCCTCTGTCGGAGGAGCAGCTTGAACAGATGTGAGGAGAAACCTCGACAGCGCTCAATGTTTCCCAGACCCAGTTCCTGCAACCAAATATTAACACACACGACACAGTAAAGAACAGCAGATGTTAAAGCTCTTCATTGTAATGTCTGCCCTTCATTTATTTCTACGTTTGTACAGAGAGTTGTCAGTAAAGTGGGTAAATACACAAAGTGTACTGTGGACCATCAATCAGTATCTGTATCTCACCTTGGCGGCGTGCTGGAGGGCCGTCTGCAGGGCGGTTCTTCTGGTCCATGAACGGTAGAAGTACTTCTGACAACCATCCCACGAAGTCAACAGCTCTGTGAACAACCTTCAAAATAAAGAAGGCAGACAAAATGGTATTCAGTGTAAAAACAATACTTACAAGCATACGAGGTGGTTCCTCAGGAAAATGAATTTGAAATTGCTGTAAAGAAGTCTCCTGCCAAAGCTTAAAGTGACACTAAATGCTGCGGAACCCTTCAGATAACTATTCTATTGAAGTTATATCATCATTTATTCCATTACTGTCAGGAGATAAAAGCTCAACAAACCTAACTTTGACAGCAGTTAAGAAGTGGCTCTGTCTCAGTCATTTTAGTTCTACAATAGTATCTATCTAAAGTTTACAAACATAGGTAGGCATACTTATGTTGCCTGAATATTAGCTTATATTCGACTCCGTAGGTAATATTTTTATGATTAATATTTCATTGTTTGTCCATATAAAAAGCAGAATTGTACAGCAGACATTCCTAAACAGCTACAGCATCTGGTAGCAGGTAATGAAACCAAACACAATCTCAGTCAGCTTCTGTCTTTGTGAATAGGCTTTAGGTTCTATTTACATGCTCTCGCCCTGTTCCTGGTTCCTGACAGCAGAGAGAGCGGTGTTCATCTCAAGCGGCTGCATACATAAGGTTTTCTCTGGGTCGGCTGTCCTATTCCACGTCAGGCCTTTACGGTACGACAGACCTTGAAGAGACAATGATAAAAATAGGAGTTAGTTTAGTTATGAACACTTCAGATTATTAAAAAATGTAAATCAGAGGGGGGAGCTCACCCATTTCAGCCAGCATCTTGAATAAGTCAGACAGAGCTCTCTGCTTCTGCTGCAGGATGTGCTTGACCTCGGCTTTCTGCTTTTCTTTATCTGCTGATGTGTCGACGGAGAGGCTCTGCAGGTCCCGCAGGTTGCTGATGACCTCGCCTGAAAAGAAGAAAAGGATGCTAAACTACCACCGAGGATTGTGAGGTGCATTAACAAACGGGGAAGCAGATCTGTGCTTGTTGAGGTTGCTGCTTAGAAATGAAGACAAAGGAACAGGAAACAAATCTCTTTTCTAAACAAATCCCCATCAAATAAAACTATTGAAATGCCACTAACTTGGCGATAAACACAAAAGGCTGGAGTTGTTTAGTTCATATCAAGACATAAGTAATATCCATTTTGTTGCTGTTTACAGTTGCATACACCCCCACATCAAAAGTGTCTTAACACACTCAAATGGAAGATGCCTTTACAACAGCAGCATCACAGGCAAATATTCAGCCTGACAGCTTAAATGTGCTGAGGAACGGTCATGTAAATCTGCCCCATTTGACTGTGATATTTATCGTGCTCAGGTGGCTTTCTTACCAGTGAAGTAGTCCAGGTCTTCAGCCAGCTCAGGCACTGGGTTTTTCTTCAGCAGCTGGATGCACATCTTCTTCATCTTTCTGGACAGAACAGGCAGACGTCCCTGTAGAGAAGCTGCTTCGGTTTCTTCTTCTGGGCCCTCATTCTGAAACACACAACACAGCTCAGTGACAAAACACCAAAGAAAAAAAGAGATCAGGAGTAACAATGCTATGATGCAACCTGTACCTGCAGATCTCGACCCTTTCCAGGTAGGTTGCTCTTCAGTGCCTGGTGAACCCGATGGATGGGTGTTTCCTCTGGGTTGGTGTCCACACCGTCCAAACTAGCGCTGTTTCCCTGCTCCACCAGAGAAGGAACACTCGGGCCACTCAGAGCCTCTTCAAACTTCTTGACAAACTTGAAGAGAGTGCTGAAAGAAACGTATGAGCAGAAAAGAGCTGACAGAGCCATCTATCTAGAATTCTTTTGGGTAAATATTAAAGTTAAAGCTGCTGTGGGTTCAAATTCTGGTCATATTGCATACCGATGTGTCTTCTCCACTGACTGTTTGATGGACCAGAAGCTGACATCATTCCACTTAGAGATCTTGACAAAGTCCTGAGAATGAAAAGTCACATCACAGTCGACCTTATGAATGTGCACTCAAAGGCTTTAATCTAGCATGTAAACAAACAAAGAAAACAACAACCAAAAAAATACACTCATACGTACTTTGAGCTCCTTCTCAATGGGCTGTCTGAGTTGAGTTATTTTGGTCTGGATGCATTCAGAGAACTGATTGTAGTATTTGTGCAGATTCCACAGAAGATTGGACAAATTCTCTGTTAAAAAAAGGCAACATGTCAATACTACAGCCTCTTACAGATTATAAGCAACTGCACCTGCACGCATTTCATCGTTGTGACCTGCAACTGTACAGTATGTCACAGGTCAAATGTATTTTACTGATCACCTCCAGTGACGAGACGCTCATTGAAATCGCACGAATAAGAAATCTAATCAGTGACGTCTGAGAGCATAAAAAGCCTGATATAATGGTCATGTACAATTTCAACACTGGATTTGATAAGAGCACCTCAGAACACTGTGGATTTGGTTCCACTATCTTTTATCTTAGATAAGATTGTTTCATATCCATGAAGGAGATGAAGACTGAGTGTGAGTACTGTACTAAAACAGATGGAGTAGTGATGGCTGACCTTGTCCAGGCTGGTTGGGGACCAGCAGGAGGTGGCAGTGGAAGCTGAGCAGCATGGCCAGACGAGTGTTGAACTCGCCCAGGGTGGAGCCCTCCATGAAGGCCTGCAGGGTGGAGGACACTGACGACAGGGTGAGGCGCTCCAGGTTCTCATCTGGACAAGACAAAACAGGAAAATGAAAATTCGGAAAGGGTGCAAAATATATTTTTTCTATTATAGGGTTAGAGTTAGTGTTAACACTGTCAATGTGGTTAAAAGCGTCAGTATAAGTTAATGGGACGCTGTCTTTTTTTTGGTTTTTTTGCCAAATCTGATGAATGAAACGTGTCTAAATGTATAAACAAAAACTGCAACAGTGGATTATCTGTGTACATGTGATGGAATGAGGTCGACTGAGGATAGCAGGCATCCATTCACACATTCCACCAAACAGAATAGTGTTCCTGTGGAATACTCTAAGGGCTGCTTTTTACATCATGCGGTTTAAAAATGTACCAAATTTGCTATAGGTTGTTCCTAGGAAAGGTTACTAATTAGTTAAGTTAGTAGTGAGCTATTACTGGATTTAATTTTTCACATTTTTTTTGTCTGAAAAAACATAAAGAAACTGACAAGTACGTGTGGCTCCTTTTCTGAAATATACATTCTTAATGTGATGTAATTTCATAATTTCTAACATAAATGTACATAAAGATTTCCTCTACACACTAATTGCATAATTATTTATGTCAAACACTTGTCATCTTTATCGTCATTTCGACTAAAACAGCATAAACTTCACTTTGCATGTACCTGTATTAGTCTCCGCCCTCTGTTCCTCCAGGTATCTCTCTACCAGCTGGTAGACAGAGAACCAGTGTTTGGTGGATTTCTCAGTGTGTCGCTTCATTGCGTTGTCCAGACTGCTCGACCAGCAACTATCACACAGAAGAGACAGGACGCATTTAGATTATAAACAGCTCATATATCCCACCTGTCAACATCCTAACTCAGAAAAACACATGACAAGTTAAGGATTAGCTGGTGGCTAGTTAGTGTCTAAAAACTAATAGAAGATATGAGCTAGATTAAACTTTTTTCGTCTTACTTGAGCTCCAGTTTGCGCCACTGGATAATGAGCTGTGTGACTGGTTCCAGTTCGTTCCGCAGAGATACTGTGCGACTGGCGTTGTTCTCCCAGTCCTGAAAGCGAAAAAGACAGGTGAAACATCACTCATGATGCATCTACAGTTTGTCTGATCGCACATGGCACATGAGATATCTTGTTAACAGAACTCACTTGTGCTTTACTGAGAAGGATCTCCAGACCATTAAGGAACTTGGCCAGCGGGCAGGCCAGATTGAAAGCCATGATCCTCTCCATCACCACAATCAGCTAGAAACAACACACACAAACATGATTACAAATTAAAGGGAAAAGGACCAAGGTTTATCTTTTTAGACCCTTGAAGGCATCTCTGTGAGATTCTGTTTTATATAAAAGCTTCACTAATTAGTTCCCCTGATCTCTACTGAGGTTTTCAGCCTGATTTGGCTTTCGAGTCCATAATCTTTGTCCTATTCTGTCTTGTCAGCAACTGCTCATAGAAATGGGAATATAAAATGAAACAATAAATTAACTTGATGTGTGTGATATGTGCTGAAATTTTATACCCAATAAAGGTAACATATTTTAAAGCAATTACTTTAAGATGCAGCACAAGGCAATATATAGAAATATACTGTAACCACAATAGTATTGGCTACTAGTGATGGGTAACAGAGTGCATATTAAATTTACAAATTTTGTACCATGATACAGTATATTTTGTGGAAGGTTTGTAACCAGTTTGAATGACCTATGCTTTTCCAGTGAATTACACATTTGACAAATTGATGCATTTTATCACTCAGACACAAAAATCTGGCATCAAAATGATGTTTTTGCAGGTTAATTGACCTGTACGAGAGCAGGGTGGTCGGGCCAGTCCTCTAGTCTCTGCTTCACTGCCACCATCAGCTGTTCCAAAACAGGCAGACACAGACGGGCCTCGCTCATGTTGGGCTGCTGGTAGAAGTCATACGGTCCCTCTGAGGTAACGGCGAGACCATCAGCACCTCCTGAGCCCTGCACTGTGTTCTGGAGCAGTGCAGACAGCAGCAGCTCACTGCCTGTCAGCTGTTGGTCAAGTTCTGAATCTGAAAGGGAAACAGAAATTCATATGAGTATACTTCGACTTTATGATTAGAAAGTGATGAGTTTTACAAAGAGGAGCAGACAAAATTACAAACCAATCAGATGATAGAAGCGTGACATCACAGGGGAAGCAATCTGATAGGAGGAGACCAGGGCTTTGATATGTTCTTTGCTGCGATTGGCTGGTGCTGTACTCTGGTACCACAGTGATTGGGCGTAACCCAGACACAGGCTCTGATGGACCTGAACCACCGTGTTCATGGCAGCCGGAGACAGGGAGCCCATCTCTGACTCCTCCTGAGGTTTGTCTTCCTCCCCCTCCGGCTCTGTGTCTGCTGGACCTTCCAGAGTCGGCTGGGATGTGATGTCTGCAAAATCCTGGATGGTGGATCAAGTATGGACATACAATGAGTTTTATGGGAATATTCTCACTTTCTACAAGGTAAATCATTACAATACTGGTGACCTCTTACCGTTCTGTCTAGCACCACCATTAGATCGAGATGTAGACTTTGCACAGAAGATATATATCCAGAATTCTATTACATTTGCAGAATGTAACCATGGTCCCTAGTGGGTTAAACCTTAGGTAGTATGTAGTACACTCTGTCTAACCTGTTATTGTGGACACACTTGCTATTTTAGTTCATATGCAGTGATGCACAAATGGCTCTGAAAGTAAAGTATGTTTCTTTCATTAAATCAATGAGTTTCAAACCAATTTTTAAAGGTTTTCTGCATAAATTGATCCTAAAATGTGATCAGTCATGGGTGATCTAACAACAGACAAATTTGAGCCTTGAGACTTGATAACTGGTTGAATCTCCTCAGCGGCAACACCCTGAACAGAATAACGTTTGGGTTCGCACAAACACTGATCCAGAGTCCCTCAATGCAAGATCCAATGTCATTTAAATAACTACTTCTTTTTTTAAAACAAATCTCCTATATGCATGTTGCACTGTGGAAAATTACCATACAGAAGCTGTGGGAGCACTGCTACAAAAACAGAGCCCTGTAAGGACTCTAACGACCCTTTGACTATTCTACTGGTACTGATCTGAGGACAGATTTTTCAACTCGTAGAATCCTAAATTCAATCAAATTCGCGAAATATTTATAAACTTTTATTTATGGTCAGCTACTGTTAGGACATCATAAATGTTGCTGTGCTCATTTAAACAGCTCTTTAAATGTTGAAACTGAATTCCCCAAATTATCGAAAACAAGAAGGCACTCTATCTTTTGAGCATCAAATATTCAATAACTGTCATTCTGCAATTCATTTAAATCAAAAGGTTTTTAACTGACACGTAATATTTCAGTTGGTCTTAAATTATCACACTGGATGCATTAAAACTTCCCAATCTGTCCAGTACTACATAACCTGAGTTATCATGGTTATCATTGGGACACACAGGACAGATGAACTCTGCACTACCATCTAACAGCTGCATGAACATACCTTGTTGAACTGAGGGAACTGGCGTCTGAAGTCTCTTTCCTCCTGCTCGTCCTCAGTCAGTCCTGAGCCATGTAGTTGGCTGCGGCTTCGATACAAACTGGCCTCCATTTGCTCTCGCTCCCTTTTTCGTCTCTCTTGCTCGTCCCACTCGTTCACCAGAGCCTGAGGAGCATCAGGACAGAGTCAGTGAAGAAACAGCATAATTTTCACATTTTAACACTTCTGAATAGAAAACAGTTATTTAGTTTTTATAATATTTGCTATAGCTACAGTGCATACAAAGAATTGATCAGAGCTCTGACCTTGCAGATGTGTCTGAAGAGGCTGTGTGCCTCTTGGCTGAACTCCCCTGTGGACAATGTGTGGCACTGTACATACAGCAGAGCATTCAGAAGCAGAGTGGAAGACTGAGGAACCACGTGTTCAGTGTCCTGCTGGGGCAGAAGCTTCACCAAGCTGCGCACAACGTCCATACAAGTCCTGGAGCACAGAAAGTCAGCCCGGGCCAGATAGGATGGCAGGCTGGGGGACAGCGAGGGGAAAGCCAGCAGGCAGGACACCAGCTTAGGAAGACCTGGTACAGGGGTGAGAGAGGCGGCCACCTGGGAGGCCACCAGCCTCATGCCGTGCCGGAGCTGGAGGATGCCGGTCCTCACTGGTCCGACCACATCGGGGTACAGGGGGTAGTCCTCCAGCAGCCTCTGGCAGAAGCGCTGCTGGGAGTTTTGCCACACAGCCTCCTCTTTCAGGAGAGCCTGGACTGATGACCTGGATTTGGAGGAGGAGGAGCCGTGCAGCACTTTCAGCAGGTGAGACAGAAGGTCCTCCACAGCTGATGTCTGGCCGATACTGCAGCGGTAGTGCTGAAGCTCCTGGAAGAGTCGACCGTACTGGGGTTCATGGGGGCGACACGCCTGCTTCCTGGAGAGCTCAGCTATCTGCTCCTTCACCTGCTGCATTCGGATCCACAGATACCTACAAGCACAAGTCAGGTACCAGAACACACAATTAGAGTCCTATTTTCTGGATTTTTGATTTGTTAGTCATGTTTTTCATATTTGACAGTAAAGTCTGACCATCCTATAAGATTACTTTTTAACTTTAATTGCTTTAAACATATCTTTGACATTTGTGTACTGCAATTTTAGCTATTAACAGTAAATATATACAGATACTGTTATGCCAGCAATAAGATGTTATTCATTGTCTAAATTATACTGTGCTGATGAATACCTCAAATATTTTTAAAGAAGTACTTCAACATTTTGGGAAATTTGCTAAGAATTTACATTCTTGTAATTTGAGGTCTCACATCCCCATCAAATAAGCAGATTAGTCAGAGACATTCATTTCTGCCATGCAAATGAAATTACATTTAGAGAAGGAAATAAAGTCAGGAATTGAGTCAGTGTAATTCAGTGCAGTTGAAAGGCTTGATGTGGAAATACATCAGCGTCGGAGAGCAAGCAAAAATAAACCTAGTAAGCTCTTCAAAGAGGAATGTCAGGAATGTCTGAGTTTCACACTGCCAGATGTTTTTTGCTGAAATATATATCACTGAGTGTTCAGCATCCGACTCAGACCTTATTCGAGGATGTTGGAAGCCATCAGTGGTGCTGCTCTCCTCCAGCTCTGCACCGGTCATCAGCTGAGACGAAAGACTTCTTCCTCTCCACTCTTCCTGCAGCAGAGCCATCTGTAGCAGACACAGAGGAAGTTTTTAACTCGGAGCTCTTTATTTCCTATATTGCAGCCTATAAAGTAACGCTAGCTTTGAGAAAAAATGTTCTATAAAACTGCTTACTGCACTGTACATTTGAAGTTCATTCAACATAAATATAGTTAACTAGAAGTCAGGTTTCACTTATTTGTATGAGCTTTAAAAACCTAAAATCAGCAGATTTCGTTAACTTATTAAGTGGAAACCGTTCAGTCACACTGAATGCTGTTTCAGACAGACTCAATATTGCTTTACATTCTCTCAATTCAGCTGTACAGTCAGTGTGGAAACTACACATCATGGTGAGCACAAGTTTTTATTATGAGGTTAAGAAACAACCATGATTAAATTTAGCAGGTGCACAGGACAGAGCAAGTTTTTAAGATTTTATTCAAGCTACAAAAGGAAGCCTCTTAAGAATTTTAACTAAACAATTCATGATGGGAAGTCTGCTAATATTCTTTAGGTACTTTAAAAACCTAATTGTTTGAGCTAAGTGAACAGCAGTTCATTGAACTTATCATTTCAAATCAGAAGAAATCATGTTTGTAAGCTCAAAAGTGATCTGAAAATAAAACTCAGCTGACTTTATCTGAAATTAACAAAACAATGACACTAAGTTAATGAGAAAAGATTCCACAGAATTCCTGTGGCATTTCACGGCATGAAAACCATTTTCTAATATATATTAAATGACACACATGAAGATATTTTTTGGCAGAAACGTTGTAACAGCTGACCTCCTGCTGAGCGTAGTTGAGTTTGTAGGCCCTCTTCACAGCTGGGTCGAAGATGGTTTGTGGCGTCCACACTTTGATCTGCAGCAGTCCCATGTTGACCCAGAACACTCCGGAGCGAGCCAGCGGATTGGAGCCTTGGACTTTGCTTTGGACATATTGCTGCAGGCAGGTGATGCAGGCCTCCACCAGACCGTCAGGAAGCAGGTTTGGAGGCAGGAAGTCTCTGAAGACTGTCTGGATCTCCTGGGCTGCTATGAGAGGGTCGGGATCCTCCACCAGGCTCTCACAGCTCTCCATGTAGCCCTCCTGCAGGCTGGGAGGCAGCAGGTCGGCCATGCTCTGAAGCTGCCGGCGCAGGACTGCACCCTGGAGCCTGAAGTCTGTACCCCTGAAGAGACATACGGTGATTAGAGAAGTCCAAGAGAGGAACATTTCATTCAATTCAGTTCATTTCAATTTTATTCACATAGTGCAGATTCACAACATATGTCACCTCACAGCTTAGAGGGGATCCAGACTAACTTTTTCATTGGTAGCACTGGTGCGACCAACTTTCTCATTTGGCTGCACCTCCCACCTTGTCACGGACAAAACACATCACTTGGTAAACATCTGCTTATCGATAAACAAGAGTTAAACTAGGGTGTTCTAATGTCTCTCAACTTGCCGGCCAGCAGCAGATGGATCCCCCGTATGAGCCGGGTTCTCCTCAAGGTTTCTTCTCGTTAAAAGGGAGATTTTTCTTGCCACTTAGGGCTTGCTCTGGGGGTTCAGGCATACGGGTTCTGTGAAGCGTCTTGAGACAATTTGAATTGTAATTGGCACTAAATAAATAAAATTTAATTGAAATTGAATTGAATTAAAGTCATAATTGTTCAATATATAACCAAATGATCTTTTTTCTACATGCAGTCTTCAATGAGCAGAAAAAACAGCACATGTAGGTGCACTCTGCATTTCACAAGAACACGGCATTTTTAAGCATAAATACCACAGTACACCAAAGTTATAAAAGTACTACTTTTCACCACTGTGGTTAACACAGTAGCTACTTGTAGCGGTTAGTGCAACACAAATATTTATCTATTTATTGTATTATATTTTATGACAGGGATATTGTAGCTGCTACAAGAGATATTGCTGAATGGAATTCCATTGTACCCCTTGCAATGACAATAAAGCTTCTTATCTATCTTATCTAAATACAGCTTCAAGATCATCCTGCACCAGCACAATGTGACCTCTTGAAATTTTAACTCGCAAACTCTCAAAAAAATGTTGTAAATGACACCATTTTGGTCGCAGTGTAGAGCCCTGCTTAGCATAGCAAGGTACAGACCTTACGAATTATAAATGGAGAACAGAAAAGCCAACAATCCAGTGTTTTAATCTACCTGAATTCAGCCAATGCAGGAATGGCCATATTGTCCCACAACACAGCAGAAACATCCTGCAGCTGCTGGATCCTCTCCTTCCACTCCCCGAGGGAGACATGGGAGAGAGAGAGAAGGGCCACTCCAGACGGCTCCCATCGACCACCAGCGTCACTGTTGCTGAGGACTCCCAGCATGCAATGCGACCACACCGCTTTACTCAGCAAGGCTGGACCCTGAAAACACATGACTTACAGTTTGTAACCTTTATTAAACCAGCAGGAAATCAGTAGATGTGGAAATATCAACAGCCAGTACCATGTTATCTGCCCCATGGTGTAGTTTTGGACTTGGCTCGTTGTCAGGACTCAGTGGGTCCCATTTCAGCCAGCGATCTGGTTCTGAGGTGACGCTGCAGGTCCACAGGGCAGCCAAGGCCTCCGACAGCAGCTCACACCACACTAACGGCAGCTCCTCAGCTGGCTGGAGAGGAGATGAACCAAAAACAATGCTTTTTATGTTTGTGGTTTTCAATAACTATTTCGCTTTTAGGGATTTTTTCCATTCATCATTTGTACTGCAATTACTTGGTTGGTGTCTTAAATCCCCACAGTTCAGTGTATTATATGTAAAGTTTTCATCACTTTCTAATTCTAAGGCTAGAACAAAGCTCCCAAATCTGGCATTTTGAGGCTATAGTGAGTCAGAGGAGCGAGCCGACACTTTGACTTCAGTTTCACTAACTGACAATCTTATATTAGCTCTTTCAAAAATATATTTTGTCTTTTTAAAACCTGACTAAAACTAAAAATCCCTCCAGACATGTTTAATCAGTTCTTCTTTCAGTAATAATGTGGATCTGATGGATTTTTTTCCACAATATTGGCAAATCAATTGTCTCATTAAAAGTTATTAAAGTGATCTCTATGAATGTTCATTTAAACAGTTTAACTGCTAGATTCAAGATGTGTCCTACTTCACTGAAAGCTTATTTTTGTTAATTTGTCTGTCTAACCTGAAAGTTCAAGTTTCAACATCATACTCATGTAAGTTCCAAACAGGACCACGATTGACTACTAGACCAAATGGTTGAAGATGAGTATAAACGAACCTGCCATAATATTTCATATGATAAATTCTCAGAATAACAGCAAACTGTCCTACTAACCCTGTCGCTGCTGAGCAGGAACCAAAGCGGCTGTAGCTGGCTGACGTTCATCGGCGTGGATTGGAGGCAGTAGCGAAGATGCCTTGACAGCTCCCGCCGTAAGCAGTCCTCAGCCTCCTGATCACTGCAGATCAGCACAAAGAGTTCACTAAACCGTCCATCAACAACATCAAGATCAGATGCTTCAGGTTTTACATGAGGAGAAAGACCAGTTTTACCCAGGAGAAAGAGCCAGGTGCAGCAGGTCTGTGCTAAGTCGCAGCTGGTTGAGTACAGCCAGTTCCTCCATCAGGGGCCAGAGCTGGGCCCTGCGGCCGAGCTGCTGCAGCACCTCTGTAGCCAGCGGGAGTCCGTCTGCGGGTTCATCCCCCTCAGACATAGAACAGACGTCCAGGAGTCCTCTGGAGGTCATGCTACACTGCTGCTGCTCCACACTCGACACTAGCCTCTCCAACACCCCTAATAAGAAGATATAGTATAGTACAGTATGACTACTATATTCCCCACCAGCTGATTTACTTTGTGTCATTCCCTTGGTCTCTTTTGCCAATATCCTGGTTTTCTTCAGTGCAAATGCCAAATAAAAGCATAAAAGTGTCTAAAACCACAATTATTAAGAATAATTCTTTGAGCTGCATCAATATTCTTTTCACTTTTCGTGGCAAAATCAACCAACAGCACTAACCAGTTCTCAGACAGCTACACACAAACTCACCAGACTTCTTTGGATCCAACTGGTTGTTTGCTAGCAGAACAAGACCCCAGGCTTCTAGGAGACTCTCTTTGATGTCCAGCCCCAGTCCAGCACCCTGTAATTGTACCAGCTTCTGCCTCCAAGGGCCTGTGGTGCCGTCCAGCTTCATATCGCTCACGTCCAGGGCTTTACTCAGGAGCCTGAGCCGAGACGCGCATTCAGCTACCGACTCCAGCTGATGGGGAAGATAGATGTTGTTAAATCTCAGATGTGTTGTAAGTGACAGACGTAACTTGGTTAACTACAGAAATAGAGCTGTTGAAGTGTCTCCAAACCTTGAAAGGAAGAGCTTTTCCCAGGGTTTTCTGGATGCCCTTCAGAGCTGTGGCCACAGACACTGGGGTGGACAGAACAGTCTGGATGGCTGCTGAGACTGCCTGCAACTCCTGGTGACCTCTATAGTGCAACGCAGTAATCACAAGGGTTAGGGAGTTGCACATTAATGGGTAAGCAGAAATGCATAAATTGTTTATGGTAAATAATAGCCACACAATTATTTAAGATGATATATATATATATACAAACAATAAGCATTGAATGAAATGTACTAGAGTGATCTTTTAGCCACAAAACAGCAAATGTAAATATGTTTTTAAAACAAAAAATATCAGATATGAACAGGTGTGTACTCGAATGTGGCGTCTGCGTCTCCAAGCAGCAGCTGAGGCAGTCGGAGGATGAGGTGCTTTTGGACCCACTGCCAGTGCAGAGACAGCACAGAGATGCCCTGAGAGTCGGCCGGCAGCGTGCTGCACACATCCCAGAAACGATCGAGCCACTGCAGCAGCTGCAGGATCTAAACACACAAACACAGGACAAAATAGTGAGGAAACCATCCTTCCTAAATGCCAATATTACGTTGCTGTGGAATACTCTAAGGGCTGCATTTTACATCATGACTTTGGAGTAATTTAAAGATTTGTATTGTCTCTGCTATACTTGTACTAACTAACATCTTCTATTTATGGCTAATTTCCCAGGTTTTAAGCAGTAGTGGCAATGACATTAGTACTGTAGGACCAGAAGGTAGTATAGTAGAGGTACCATTAGAAGTAGTAGCATCAGCAATAGTAAAAATACAAGTGGTAATAACAGCAAAAGCAGTAGTGGAAGAGCAGTAGGAGCAGCAGCTAGCAGAAGTAGCAGCATTTGTTGTTGTAGACCCAGGAAAAAGAATGTAGTGGATGTAGAATAAAGAGATACAGTGATACAGACAGAGTTCTGACCTCAAACATGATGTGGTCTGAGATGTATGGTTGTCCGCTCTGCACAGCCTGCAGGGTGAAGGAGTCCCACAAGTCAAAGAAAGTCCGCAGATGCATCAGCACCGGGTGTGGTAGGTGACCGATATCCACAGTCCCTGTAAGAGTAGGATGTTTTTATTTTCTGACTGTAATTCTAACTCAGCTATAGCTCAGGATAAAAATTGCACTACTGCATAATTACCTTTACTGAAGGCTGTTGCTATTCTCAGAGCACAGTTCTGAGCAGACAGGTTGATGGCGCAGGTGCAGATAACCGACCTCTCCTCTCTGTCCATCATCAGAACAATCCTGCCACACAAAACAGTCATTAGCACTCAACACATCAGCAGAGCAGGTTTACGTGATTTAATCTTTACTTTACAATGAGAGACAAGACAGCAAATATCAGAGGAGCGAAATGGCAGATGTATGTTCAGTACAGTCTAACAAGTGTTATTTTATATGATTTATGTGCAACATCCCAATCATGCACTAACCATAAGCTTACCATGAAAACACTTCACAAAGAAAGAAGGATTGTGTCCCTTTACCTGTTAGCAACTGCATTCAGAGCCTCCAGAAACTCCATGTATCTTTCCTCATCCTCAAAGTTGCATTTGTTGGCTAAAATATCCAAGTATTGCTTGTTCCAGCGCATATCCACCAGAATCCTGTATTCATCTGGCAAAATAAGATATATTGAGATGTAGCTACTAATAAAAAAAAATGTAATAGACTGAGAAAATCACACAAAGGTTACCTATGTTGTGAGGTTGGAGCAACTCTGCTAATGACTTGCCCTTAGCAGCAAGTTTGCTGCCGAACACAGCCTTCAGAGCCCTGTTTCCTGCCTCCACCTGGACCAGGGCTGAATCTGGAAGAGTTAAGAACGGCATTGTTTTAGGATCCAAAGCACTCAATAGTGTTGGACTGGACTAAGAAAGATCACATTACTGTTGAATGTCTGCAGTGTGCTGCGATAAACATATGAACTGCAATAACCGTAAAAAGATTACAATGTCAGTTCTTGTAGTAAATTGTTGACTATGAAACGAATATCTTGTTTTTGAGTAAAAAGTGTTTGTAATTCAAAAACTTCAACTAACAAACCTGGGACAAATTTGTAGCTCTTCCCCAGGTGTGACAGCCAGCTACTGCGGAGGATCCAGTCTCCATGAGAAGCTCTCTCTGTGAGCAGTCTCACTGCTGTGGGGATCAGCCTCAGAGCATCTCCTTCCTCCAGATCCACCACTCCTCCAGAGAACACCAGGCCTTCATGGACACCACTGCTCTGCAAGGCCCTCTGCAGGTCATTCAGACTTAAAGGACGATTCCTGCACAAACACGGCTGGTGTAAATACTTCTTCAGGGATGAAACTTTTCATTTTTCCATATTTGCATTTGGTAGGATGATCCAGGATGAAATCACATGTATAGGGATGTATTCTAATATTATAATTTATTACCCTGGTTTTACACAGTACTTCTTATACTTACACTTGTAGCATTTCTTATTTAGAATTCTCAGATTTAGATTTGTTTATTTAATTGTTTACTGTCTGTTGTTGTTGCTAGGCACTGCTGTTTATGCACCAAATCAAATTCCTTGTGTGTACTCACTTGGCAATAAAAGCTGTCTGATTGTGATTATTGTGGCGGATGCACACGTGACTGTGTTGCTATCACCCTTACCGTTTGCCCTGGAGGCTGAGGGTGTTCAGGCAAAAGGTGAGGACCTGTCCATCTCGGAGGACGGCAGAGAAACAGGAATCCTCTGTGGAGAGGAGGGCGGAGGGGAAACCATCGGGCCAAACTCCAGCACACAGCAGCCCACTACCCCAGTCCTCTGTATCCAGGATGGCCAAGTGCTGCTCAATCACCTGCTGGGCTTGCTAGGGTGAAAAGAATATGTTTATTCATATTCTGAGGAGAATGAACATCAATTTCATGGCAGTCTGGTAAGTTTGGCCCATACTTGATTCCCATGTGGCTTAGGACAGGACTAGGAACACATAAAAGAATCTCTGATCTACACTGGTTAAATATTTTCTGCCATCCAGCTTTACTGGCAGCATGTAGACTATGGTTCAAAAGTTTGGGGTCACTTAGAAATGTCCTTATTTTTGAAAGAAACACATTTTTTTTCAATGAAGATAACATTAAATTAATCAGAAATCCAGTCTAGACATTGTTAATGTGGTAAATGACTATTCTAGCTGGAAACGGATGATTTTTAATGGAATATCTACATAGGGGTACAGAGGAACATTTCCAGCAACCATCACTCCTGTGTTCTAATGCTACATTGTGTTAGCTAATGGTGTTGAAAGGCTAACTGATGATTAGAAAACCCTTGTGCAATTATGTTAGCACATGAATAAAAGTGTGAGTTTTCATGGAAAACATGAAATTGTCTGGGTGACCCCAAACTTTTGCATGGTAGTGTGTTTATTGAAAACAAAACATTCTAAAATGGAGAAATGAAAAACACTACAGGTGAAGGAGGTAGATATGAAAGAGGCCCTCTAGTGACAGATAACAGCGAGACGAGAAATATTACAGCGAAGCGGGTATTGATACCTTCTGGCTGGCGGTGGTGCGTTGACAGAAGGAGTAGGCCTCTCCACAGGCATGCTGTAGAGCACTGGGCAAATCTACACCTCTCTGCAGCTGGCAGGACAGCAGGGTGGCAGCATTGAGGAGGGAGGCCACTGATGAGGCTGGGGAATCTGAAAGGCCAGAGGACAGAGTTTCTGACACAAACTGCAGATCGAAGCAACTGGCTGCTTATTTAATTTGTGTCATGTTGTTAATGCTTACCCCAGATGGCAGATTTGATGCCTTTATGTATTTCAATCAGCAGATCACAAACACAGTCTCCAGTCACTCCTGCAGTGTGAAGTAGAGTCTTTAGGTCCAGTGTGTCCCAGCAGACACCCTCATGTTCACCTGGGATGTAAACCTCCACCCCTCGGTTCCTCATGGCTCTGGAGAGCTCCCCATGCACAGGGTCCATGGTCAGGAACAACCTGAAAAGACACCCACATCATCTTATCATGAACTTCTTCAGTGCCTGCTACAACTATTGAATAAGCTCTGATTTTGCAAATTACCTGAAGTTAGGATGTGGGGTGATTTTGGGGGTCTTCCCATCTATGACACCACGTTCGTTGATGGTGAGTACTCCACCAGGCTCCAGTAAAGCATTGAGGCGATCCAGAACAGAAGCACTGAGCACAAAATACAAAATCAGTGCAGCTGCCTACATTTTGTGGTTTGGTTGTGTTTTCATGTTTGGTTTTAGTCATCTTCGGCTCTCATCGCTTCTCCTTTCAAAATGCTATTCTATGCTATGAAAAAAAATGCTGCCACTACAAATGAGGTATAAAAACTTTTAAGACAAACAAAAATAAAATCAAGACCCACAGGAATGCATGCAACACATTTCTCACCTGCAGAAGTTAACATTGTCCATGAGCAGCCAGTCACCAGCCTGCAGTGCCTGAACCAGCATACCATCCAACCACTCGAAACCTCCATTTGTCCAGCCGTCCTCCAGCTGAGCCAGGCGCTCCTTCAGCAGTGTGAAGTCCATCTGAAGCTTAGACATGTCTAGCAGACAAATGAAGCATGTTATAGTACATGAAACGCCTTCTTATACTTACTAGACAACATAAAGTCATTTTGAAAGAGTTTTCTTCATGTCATGCAGTATTCAGTTAACCAACAGAACTTGGCTGTTACCTGTGAACACTTTCAGCTTGGTGTTGAGTTTCTGCAGCAGGAGGATGATGACCTCCAGCTTGTTTAGGGCCTCTGAGTTTACGCTTCCTCCAGTTCTTTGCAGTCCCTCCTCCTTCAGCCAGTGGCAGAACAGGCCCCACGTCTGCAGCAGGAACTCTGTGTCCTGGATGCCAACATCCAGCGACATCAGTCCACGCCTTATTACCATGGCAACTATGTAGTCGACGCTCTCCAACACTTGCTGCCATGGTCGCATGATATCCACCTAGAATGATGAAAAGAGGGAAAGATTACAGAGTAACATGGTCTGCTGTTTTCAGACTATAAATGAAGCTTGGATAATTAGACGCCTGAGTTTCTGGTTACTTGTTCAAAGCCTCCCAGCAGCTCTGTGGTGTCCATGGCGCTGTTCATTGCCATGACCCTGAGGCGGTGTCCTGTCAGCAGAGCCAGCAGTCTCACTAGGCTTGTCTTTCCACTTGCTGTGGGGCCGACCAGTATGGTCATCCAGCCCATTTCCACACACTTCATCAGGGACTCCAGGGGCCGCAAGGACTGGTGGGTGAGGGACAGTGGTGGGTCCAGGGCCACAGGGGCTCCACCACTGCGGTGCAGTACAGAGAAGCCCACCTACAATAGCAAACCAGTCGAGAGGCAATCCTGAGCTTTGTTCACAAAATTAAAAAAAAAAAAAACATCTACTGCCGAAAAACAAGATGAGGTTTTATTGTGCTGACAAACCTGCAGGTTGAGTGGAGTGATGTGGAACTCTCTGGATCCACAGTAAGGCTCAAAGTCTTCCCCAAAAACCTTCCTGAACACAGACAGCACCTGTGTGGGACAGATGGAGGTTTACAGACTGGACTGTAGCTTATATTATGTTTTTCCAGATCGAAATGGATCAGTAATCAGTCAGCCACCAGGGGTGATTGTGAGGTAAAATTTAGAAAGTCCTCTTTTGCACAGAATGCCTGATCTACTACAGGTTTCACAAATCGAACTGGAATACTTTACCTATAACTATCAGAGAAAGCTCCACCTTTGTCAGTTTTAGGAGACAGTATAAAGCAAGGCACCAATCAAACTGGTGAACACTGAGAAAATCAGGCATTTTGAAAACAGGCATTTTTACTATAAGCACTTTATGACAGGCACTGCCTGGAAAGCACTTCATTAAAATAATAGCACTTTAGGGTAGGTTTAACCCAGCCAGAACTAATTTATTGATTAATTTGTTAATATTCTTTTATGATTGGGACAACAGATGGAAAATAGCCGTGTGCTAAATCCGGCTTATTTCAGACAACCTTGTGTAAACTTTATGAGATTGTATGTTCATTAATATGCACTGTTCCGACCAAATAAATAAAGAAATAAAAACGAAAGTAATGACAAAAAATCAACAGAGGGCAGCCACAGAACGCAGAAAAGTCAAACAATTTAATAAGCTAAATGTATGCAGAAATACACCTAATGGGATGAAGAATGCAAAAAAAACTCTCCTCTTTTTTTTAAATCACTGATGATATGTAGCATAAAGCAGTAAATAAATAGCACAGACAATTATATCCACCTATGTATAGAGAGATATCAAATATGTTTATACAGCTCTCAGTTTATTAGGTAAACCTAGTTAAAAGTAAAGCAGTCAGACAAAAAGTTGGTGAAAATATGTACCTGAGCTTTATCAGCCTCCGTTCTCATTCTGTCAGCATATACTAAGGAGACATGCTGTCCTGGATTGAAAAATCCTGGCGACTGGTCAGTCTGCATCAGCTGACACCAGCGAAACATGTCACGGAGGTTGAACTCCCAGGGGCTTCCTTTCTGACCCCATCGCCTCTCCACACACACCTCCTGGACAAGCTGAGGGGAGACAGAAAATATGTTTATAGAGATACACTGTCTGGTGCTGGACTTACCAGCAAGATGTATCTTGAGTTGGTGCAACAGAGTCAGTCACTTCTTTAGCATATTATATAATAACCCCAACAGGTTGGAGTGAACGAAGAAAAACCTACCTTGTTACTGAACTCCACCATTTTGGCAACAATTTCCTTATCAATGCTGGGGAAAATAGAGTCTCCTATAAACTCCATGTCTTTGCTGGTGAGCTGGTCCACAAAAACCTGGGAATAAAGAGGTACATTGGATCTCATAAATAGGGATAAAAAACAACCAGTACAAATCATACTGTAATTACTTTACTCAAATAGTCAAAGAGGGTTACTATGAGCTTTTGTAAACAAGTGAAAAAAAAATCTGCAGGCACTTGGAAAAAAACTTTTAGTTGACAAAAACTGACAACATTTGCATAACGTGCACAAATGACATGAACAGTCAGGTTATGCAAAAAAAAACCACACAAAAAAATCTACAACTAAAGATTTTCTATATGTTCACAAATGTTCATGTAGTCTATTTTTCACACGTTTATCATGTGATGAACAACCACATGCTTTGAGTTTTTTCTTAAGATCAGTTCAGAAACTCAAATTATACTGACGCTTAGCTAAACTCATCTATTTTCTAAATACATTCTAGTTTTCTCTGGCTTCTCGATTTTAACATCAAAATCAAAAAATAAATGTGCGTGCAAGAAAACTCAGATAAAGCATGTAAAAGTCACCTGGATGATTTCTCACCTGAGTGAATCTGTTCAGGAAGGATTTGGGAAGCCCCTTACGCCCGCCACCTTGAGTGAAGGGATTCTGGCAGCCAAAGATCTTGGTCTTCTCATGTTGAACCTGGAAGCTCATGCCCAGTTCAGGAATGTAGATCTCAGCTCGGTGATCAAAGCAGGCGTTCAGACCCTCCAGCACCGACTGAGACGCCAGGTTCAGCTGTCAATTAAAGAACATGGAATTTCAAACTCTGTCTCAGCATAATCAGATCACTACTTGCTTAACACAAGGTTCCTCTAAAGCCATAAAACTAGTGTACAAAACTAGGAAAAAAATATCTTAACAGTGGCTCTTACCTCATCCAGGACAACCCAGTGGCCTGCTTTCAAAGCAGCCAAAAGGGGGCCGTCGCGCCAAGCAAACTCTCCTCCCTTCCCTCCTTCCACTGGGAGATCTGTTCCAAACAAGTCAGTAACATCCTGAAAGACAGCAAAATCATCAGCTTTAGAGCCTTCTGCTGTTTGAAGTTTGTTTCAGTAGCGCTTTTGCGAACAAACGAGTCTTACCGTTTGCTCTGACAGGTTGATTCTGACCAGATGGTTTCCTGAAGCTTTAGCCAGCGCTGCCACCAGGCTGGTCTTTCCTACACCAGGTGACCCCTCCAGCAGGACGGGCCTCTGCAGCTTCAGTGCACGCAGAAGTCGCTGGGCGTTCACTGCGGTGGTGCCTGCTGCGATGGCGTACTCCGACAGGTTCCGACTGTCAGTCTGAGGTCCTGGAGAGACATTTGTTTTGAAATTCAACTACAGGACAAAATAACAAGAAAAGTGTGTAATAATGGGGCTGAAAAGGGTAAGGCTAATCAAAAAAATATCACAAAACATCAAATCATAGAAGAATAGTTAAAGTGGGTAAACTGGTTCACAAGCAGCCATCGTATTTGTTAGTACACTTGGGTGAGCGTAAGTATGTGAAAGCGCTCATACTGGATCAGTGTAACTAATGTGGTGTTGTGTTTCAGTGAGATTTGCAAATTCTGGAGCTCATACTACATTTACTCACCAAATTTGATGTCCTTTAGAGAAAGTACTGGTAACTTGTAGGCAAAATAATATAAATAAAAAACAATGTGACAGTGCCAACAAACTTGGTGACATTTGAGCTATGTAATCCTGAAAAAGCAGAACTGAATCATCGAGTTTTGGTAGGACACAATGTAATTTGGAAAACTAGTACAGATGTGCAAATGTAGGGGCACCCAGATAGCTCAATAGGTTGAGCAGGCGACCCATGAAAAGAGGCTACAGTCCCCAACGCAGTGGCCTGGGTTTGATTCCAGCTCACAGCCCTTTATGCAGGTCCTCCCCTAATTCTTCTCCCTGCTTTCCTTTCTGCTTCTCTACTTACCTATTGAATAAAGCCAACAAAAGGCCAAAAAAAAGGTGCAAAAGTGCAGAAATAAAATAGAGAATACAACATTTTGGCCACAATTTTGTCTTTCCAAGTGTGAAGGGCAATTTTGCAAATGTGGCCTGACATTTTTCAAGGACTTGTAAAAACACCGTGTAAGCCAGGCCTACTGCACACAAGTAGATATAGATAAGAAATACTGTATGTTCATATATACAGCATTTAAATTCCTAACATTGACAACGAGATATGAACAAGAATATGAAAGGCAGACATATGATATGGTGTGCATCTTGGAATCTCGGAATCACTGACATTCATACCTAAAGCAATGTAGAAGGGGTCGATGCCGAAGAAGTCCTCGCCCCACTGTGGTTCCCGTGGCAGGCTGCTGTCATAGACTCTCAGCGCATCCAGCATCTCCTGATCCAACTTGGTCATTTTACTCAGCCGCTGCTGCAAGAAACCCAGACACAGCCGACGTGCCAAGAGAGCGCTGTCTGCAGAGGACACCGTAGTTCCTGCAAGGAAAAAAACACACCCAAAGCACATTTATTAAACACTTCCTCTGAGTGACAAACTCTCAGCGGAAATGAAAAACCAACCATTAGCTCACCTGAGCCGATGCCATCTATGTAGACCAGACACGCAGCGTGGATGAAGGCGGTGACGGTGTCCAGTCTGATGTCCCACTCTGCTTCTTCTTCATCTTCCAGGGCTCCCATCGTCATGAAGCCGTCCTCGTCCCGCTCGCACACAGCATTGAGGAAGTTAACCCACGAAAGGATGTCTCTGACGCTCAGGATGCAGCGCCGGCCGAAGTCCTGCTGGATCAGCCACTCGATGAAGTCCAGCATCAGCTCTGCCACATCGCCTCCTATGTTTGATTTAAAGAGGTGTTTCCAAAACAAAAACAAAAATGGGTTAAGTATTTTGTGTATTTTTGCAGAGATCTGCATTGTCAGAATGTAATTTACAAAACTAAATTAGCTGCAGAAGTGTGTTTTTATTTCAACATGAGAAGAGCAATCTTGAGTGTTGCATGCTTCTTAGATACTATGCCTCACTGCTGTGCTTAAATTTCACTCTATTTCCATTGACCTTGACTGACAAGAACTCTCAGTCTGCAGTTAATGAGATGACAGCTGTAAGTGGTGTAATGTGTCGGACAAATAACTTCTTTTCTGTGTGTTTCTGCTACTGTGCAGTTTGGCTTTATTCCACTTGGTGGCAGTGGAACAAGCTGTAAACGGCACCAACATATCTACTTCAAGACTCAATATTTGCTTCTCTTTTAGCTCTGCTTTGGTTCCCATCACCTCTTGAGAATAATATCTGGCTCTTTAGCAGCTAAACATTACACTATGCTCTCCAGCCAGTCTAACTGCATCGCTTTGTTTTGCTGATGAAAACGTACAGTACATCAAAAGGTCAGAGCTGGAAACAATACAGGCTATCTCTAAAGTCTGGACACATAGGCGATGATACATATTTTCAAGAAATGAAACTTTTAACAACAATTTATTCAATATATAAATGTTTTTAATATATTGAATTTGATATAGATTTGATAATTAATCAAATATAGATTTATTTTTTGTGGAGACAAAAAAAAATATAGTTAATGAAATTTCCTATTTGTCGAGCGTTTAGGGACACCCTGTATAACGTGGAGAGCCATGAGACTGAACCAAAACAGTGAAGTTGGAGGTGATATCAACAAGCATAATTAACTAGAAGGAGCTATACAGCTTCATGGAGACAACAGTTAAAACTGACTGTATAAAGCTACATCACAGCTGAACATGCTTGATCTCAAAGTGACGGTACCATCGAGTGAGAGGCCTGAGCGCAGGTTGTGTTGGATGATCTGAACCAGGTCACTGCGGCTGTTGCTCTGCGGACACCAGATCTCTGTGAAACGGTTCCTGAGGGCAGGAGAGAGCTGCACACAAACAGATGTGTACACAAGTCAGACCCAACCATGACTGAGTGTTTTCAAACCGCATTCACATACATATTTTTAAAAACATGCTAAATGACAGCGACAAACATCCTAAATTCAGTAAGATCAGTTCCAGACATTCTCCTGAAATAAGTCAATAGGAGGGACTTCAATGTCTTATGAGTGTTGTTCCAGCAGTTGTACAGTTCTGCTGTTTCTTCTAGCTTGATGCTAAGCTCCACTGACAACTAAGAGGAAACATTGTTTTTTTAATTTACCTCCTTCTTGCCAAAGTCTCCTCCAGGGTTCATGGTGGCAACCAGACGGAAACCTGTCGCTGCTCTGATGAGCTCCACATCGTCGTTGTCCCCACTGCCTTTCTCTGCCAGCACCAAGGACTTCTCTGTCTCTAGAACACTGTCAGCAAACACAAAACAGTGTGGGTGGGAAGCTTTCTTTGTCTTGTAATTGTGTATAAGGCCACATGTCATGCTACTGTCGGATTTTACAGCTAACAATGCATCTGTGCATAAAATCCAACATGTAGGATATTGATTTTTACCAAGTCTAACAATAGTGCACTTTGTGGCACTGCACATGGATGTCTCTTAAAAATCTTCTAGTGAAAAAGAGGTCCTCTGTGCAGTAACAGCTTCTAAATGCTTTGTCTAGGGGTGTTTTTTGGCATGAAATTCTGCCAAGTTTAACCAAAGTGGGATGATAATGTTTCATGGATATCATATAACAGAAAACTGTAGTAGGAAATGGAACTTGACCTAAAACAACTGCTATGTGCAAATGCGCAAAATCCTAAAGTATCATTACTCTATTTGTAAAGTAAGGATATATTAATTCTTCTGGGATTTATCCACATTCTACCATGCACATAACGCATTTCAAACCACACAAGAGGGTAATTTATTTGAGCCACTAAAATAGTTTGTGGAATTAAAATGATATCCTATCCAACAGCTATATAGTATCAGGGAATCAGCGGTGGCACTGACAGCTCAGTGTTTTGAAACCAAAAAAAACATACTGTGTCAAGCTTTGTTTTACTATTGTTAGGCTTTTCTGCATAATTAATGCTGCTGTATTGTAGTCAAGTAAAGTAGTGTGTAATACAATATTTTAGGGTTTAGCGCCTAATATGTAAATTACGCAGGTATAATTACAACGTAAATAACATTACTGGGACCTTAACTGTAATGTTCAGTCTTGATGGGTTACTTTTGTTATGTCACTGCAGACACGAAGCATATGTGTGTGTGTGTGTGTGTGTGTGTGTGTGTGTGTGTGTACCTGTTGAGTCTCTCCAGCACTGAGTCGTCTGCCAGTGAGATTTCATCCATGAGGAACACTCCTCCCTCCTTCATCGCCAGCACCAACGGCCCATCATGCCACTGAAACAGCCTGCTGTCCTCACCATCAGTCTACAGAGCAAGAACAGGACAGCTTACAACAATAACTTCTGTGGAGCTATTTTCACAGCTCTACAGTATATATCTTTTCTTTCCTTACTGACTGTCACTAGTTATGACTGACTATTGACAGATGTGTAACTGTTGAGAAATTCATCTTCAATCAGCTTTGATTGATTGATTGATTGATTGATTGATATTATTTAGACTCCAGAAATACCTTTTAAATCAGTAATTTTATCATCTTTAAGCAATACTTGAAGCTCCCTTCAAAAACAGAATTTATTTATTTATGAATTACATCTGTATCTAAAATTCTTCCAAAAAGACGTTTATCTTTAGTTATCTGCGGCTACATCTCTCCAGGAGAAAGCGTCTTTCTTAGCCATGCATATGTGCAACTGGGTTTCTAAAACAGCTTTTTGGATTTTAACGAGTGCTGGATGAAGACCTGATGTGTGTGTCTGACGGGTCGCAGGCCTCCCAGGAAGTCAGATGTCTCCATGTGCAGGTGACAGTTGACTGTGAAGAATTTCTGTGCAGCCAAAGCAGCAAACAGCTGGCAGATGGTTGTCTTTCCACATCTGGTGAGGTTTAGGGTTAGGAAAAAGAGCATAGCATAATTAGCACAATGGCACATTTATGTCACAGACACTTCTATAAGACTCAAATGCCAAAAGTAGTATCTGTACAGTAAAGAGGCAGAGAGAGCAACAAACAAACAGGTATCTGGAATGTGTCTGTGCAGAACGGTGTTTTTGCACATTTAGCTTTAGAGTCGGTGACTTCTAAACGTTACCCTGTGTCTCCTACGAGGAGGACAGATTCGCCGAATCGCAGCGCTCGACCCACCAGCACAGCGAGTCTCCTCATGCCGTGAGTCCACACGATGTGACGGAACTCCTCTGGTACTCCAGCAATGCTGTCGATGAAGGGACCTGCCAATCAGAGCGTCAAGCTAACATGATACCGTGTTCATCAGACAAGTTTAAAGACTTCGTTTTCTGGTCTGGATCTTTAAAATTCTTATCACAGTTTCCAAAAGCTTTAGGTCAGATGTTAAAATGATTTGCTTTGTACCAGTCAAAACAGTTTATCACCACATAAAAGCAGCAACTGAAAGGCTATGTCATTTTTTGGCTTCTCTGCTTTAAAAAAAATGTTAAATAGCTCATCATTTATCACAGTTGCCAATTAATTTTTAGATGAACAGCAAATTGGTTAACAGTTTTAGCTGTAAAACACTTTCTCTTAAGATGTCAAATCCAGGTATTTGTACAGTAAAATCTTAAAAACAGACAACTACAGACTAATGTAACAACAGAAATATGGAGTTTCATAGGTATCTTTGTACTGATGTACAACATACTAACTACAGGCATTAAACATCATACTGAGCTGCTTTGAGAGCTCCTAAAGGGCTACAAGTTGTAGAAGATTCTGTATACTGAGAAGATGCTCTAGACTTTTGAGTATATGTAAAATCAAACTGTTTTGTGTGAAAACGATATACAGAAAACAATAAAAAAAAAAAAAAAACAAGATCCATTTAGCACAAAGTTTTCTTCTCAAATGATATTCCTTTGCCAGACAAATAATGGATAAATATTGTATGTCTGAAAGGGTCCCAGTCTGAAATGCTTTATTTTGTAAAAAGAAAACAGAAAATTAAAATTGGCATCATAACCTACAACTTGCATTAATTTAAATTGTTTATATTTTAAAATATTTATTTTAAAGCAGTGCAAAACTTTTTCAATAAAATGTTACAGTTGACATGCAATAGGGTCCAAAAGTACCAGACTGCATCAATAATCTGCAATATTTTCAATTAAATGTGGGGAAAAAACAAGAATGTTTGAGAATTTGAGGGGGCATTTAAAAACACAATGTTCTGACCAGTAAAATCAATAAAAACATTCTGCACAACGTCTGGGTCAGAAATAAAATTCCACCAAGTTATTGTCAGTGACCTTTGTAGAAAAGGTCAAATGTCCTTGAATTGCATTTTCCCATTGAAGCAGGGTTCATGTGGATTTTTTTTCTATTCATCAGTGGCTTGTTTAAATAAATTAAAGCTAAATTTGTCATGGGAAAAAATGGCAACTGAAACAAATGGAAAGTATCTTCGTTAGGGGTCTCTACAGACTGAGTTATAGTAGCAGCGTGTCGTGCTGGAGGGAATCATTCATGTTTTACTCACTGAACTGGCTGGTGACCTGTTTCTGAGAAAACAGGTTTTCAGGGTTCACCGTCCTCTTGAAGTGCTTCTCCAGGATGGACAGGATGGTTGCTTCTTCCTCCGGCTTCCTCACGCGTCCTGCCAGCAGCATGTAGCCTGATGGAAAGGACACAAGGCTTTTTTTAGGTTTTTAATGGAACACAGGTGGTAGCTGGAGATTTAACAGAATGTCTTATGAGCCTCACCATCATCCGCTAAATGCTGCAGCCAGTCCTGAGAGGCCTCCGTCTGCTGCTCCAGCCTGTAGCGGTCGGCCCAGCGGAACAGATCTCTGAGGGTGATGAAGCCGTGTTTCCCCGCAAACACGGAGGAACCTCTGCGTAAAGACTAAAGGAAGGAAGGCGCACATGACACTGGCAGTCAGAATCACTCAGAACAGCTACGTAATCTAAAGAGGTAAGCGGTTTATCGGTGTAGAGTTACCTGAAGATCCTGCATGACTTTAACCAGCTTGGTGCAGTAGGATGGAGGCAGGCTGCACCTCTGATGGAGGATAGTCTCCAGCTCTCCACTGGGAAGCTCATCAAAGTGCAGCTCCACAAAGCGGTTCCTAAAAGCCCTGGAAAGCACCTGACACAAAGAGGAAAAAGAGGTCGTAAATAAGCTTAATGTGGCATAATTTAGTACAACAGTCTCACAGTAAACACTGCCTTTATTGGGGTTATATGTAGCAGTTGTATGTCAGTCAGTATGTTCACTGATTTGTCTGAGAGGTGTTGATTGACTATTGATTACTGTGCAGTCTGGAGCTTCTGATGTTGTTAAACTGCATAGCTGCTGCACCACAACCTTACAGATGACTATCATGTACTCGAGTATGAGCCGGACACCCTCTAGGAAGCCAATGACAAACTGCTGCAGAGGAGACACCAAGCACTGGAGTACAAGGAGGACCTCCTGCTAGAGAGACGTGTTCTGAACCGATAAGCTGAACCGTCACCATACGAAAAGTCAGTCATGGAGCGAACAGCTCAAGAAAAGACGCCTGAATGACAGCAAACTGGAAGCTGAGCTGGACACTGAAAGGCAGAGCAATGCCACGTCCAGCCAGTTGAAAGTCAAGGAGGTCCTTCATCTCCAGTGCATTTTGGTGGGTCTCTCTGCACTCACCACCTCTATCTTTACGCTACAGTTTTTCCTACTTTTTTTTCCCTTTTTATTTAATGAGTAAAGCAAGAAGGTCATCGAGCTGGTGGAGGAGAAAAAAGTGAGGCTGCTAATGGATCCTCATCCTTCTACCCTGGACTCTCACCCCTGTATCCTCCCTCTTTACCCCACTGCCTCTCTCCAGAGTCACCCACCTAAACCACTCTCCAGCTTTGCATTTCACCCTCACCCCTCGCTATCTTTCCACCCTCACCCAAATATCTTTGCACCATCACCCCTCATCACCCATCTCTATCTTGATGTTGTGTTTTTCATGTTTACTTTTTTTTTTTTTAATGGACAAAGTGAGCTGAAAGGCTTTTTGCACACCTTGAGGCTGAAACATAACATGGAAAACTTTTAAGGCTCTGAAAAAATGTCCCTGTATGTGCTCTTGTATCTTTCTTTCATTCTTGTGTATTAACAGTTTGAACTTGCTCGCTTTAAGTGTTGAGGAGTGTTCCTTCATAATATGCAAATGTATGGAAAAAAGTGCTTGAAAATTTTTTCCAGTCCCTTACTTGGATTAAATATGATGTAGTGAGACATTTTTACTATGTGCTGTTGTTGAGTTTTGACTCAACACTAGAATGTTCAGGTCAGTTATGACAAACACCACAATATTAGGCTTCCTTCTCTGGTATCACCAATATTCATGACAAATTTCACAGCAACGTGGCCAGTAATGATCAAGAAATCTTGTGAATGGCCTGAATGTGAAGTTAAATAGAATACCTTTCTGCCACCGTAGAGTCCAGGGGGATTCTGGGTAGCAAACAGCATGAATCTGGGGTGAGCCTTGATGACTTCCTGAGTCTCAGCCACAAACAGCTCCCTGTTGTCATCCAGCAGTCTGTTGAGAGCCTCCAGGACGTCAGTGGGGGCGAGATTCAGTTCGTCCAGGATGATCCAGTAGCCTTTTCTCATGGCGTCGATTAGGACACCTTGAGCAGATGCACAAAAAAAACCACATATTAGACTTGGTAGAGTCAGATTTCAGCAGTAGGAATCTACTGGAAAAACTGGGGATTATTTACTGTAATTTTTATCTCCTTAAAAATCAGGGTATCTGATGATAACCACAGAGAAGACATTTATTAGAGAAAACATTTAGTTGTCAGGTTTTAAATGCAATTATGGTTAATAGTTTGTTCTTTACCCATATAGTGTCCAAGACTTATGCTCTTACACACGTAAATATTGTGTCTGACCGTATTCACAGTCCCTCCTTAAATCTTAAAGGATATACCTGGCATGAATCTTGTTTTTTGATAATAACCCTATTGAAAGAAATCCAGCCCAACAATGTAATGGTGTATCTCTCACTCCTGTCTGTGAGAGATACACATAAATTGCTACTTCGGATGTAAATTTTTAAAAAAGGTTCCCAAATATGTAGCTCAAGTTTTGTGTGATAATATCCTTAAAAAACTGGAGAGTATCACTTGCTAATGTTAAGCAAGTGATACTCAAAACAGCAGGAAATCAAAGTCTGTTGTTGATTCTGACTTAGGTGTGCACATAATATTAATAATAATATTAATAATAATGTTATTTAGCACCCTCCAAAAACAGACAAATATAGATAAATACTGAAGACAAATCCTAACAATTAAATAAGATTCTAAGCACACAATATAAGACAAAGAAAATGTTAAACTTTTAAAAAGCACTTTCAAGACAACAGGCCAAATTGGCCCCCAGTAAAAAGAATCATGATGAGTGATACAAAAGTAACCTATTAAGTATAAATAAGCAAGTTAAAACTCCATAGCTTTCTCTATGGTGTGATTTTAACCAAGTGGTTCACATATTAGGACATAAACCCTACAAAATTTAAGTGACAAACTGCTTGACCCCACTAGAACACACACTGACGCGGATGCTCTACAATGTTATTTAATTGTGACGACTAATCTCAGTAAAGTAACAGTTGAGTTCCTTTGATATAGTAAATTGTAAAACTTAAGCTGACTAATACGAATATTATGGCCAAGACCCTAGAGCACTGTTAATTATGGAGATTATCCTGACAAAATTATAGCACATGGTATTTTAGCTTCATTATACATCTTTACAACACTTTTTTCAGGCTATCGTAACATATTTTATTTTTCTGCACATAATATTTTGATGTTTTTTTTGTTCACTGAATTAGGATGGGATACTCTTAATCCCACTTTAGTTTTATTTACATCGCACTAGGATACATATATTTGAGACGCAACAGACTAATAAATGAACCTCATTTTCCTGTGTAACTTTTCCATGGAAACAGGTTAGCGCTCATACCCTCTTTAAAGATCAGCTTGCCCCTGTCGTCTGACGAGTAGCAGCCGATGTACTCCTGGATGTCAGTGTGCTCGTGGTTATTGATTCTCACACACTGGTTCCCGGTGGCTGCAGCCAGCCAGCGGATCAGGCTGGTCTTCCCCACAGACGTCTCTCCCTGGATCAGCACTGGGTGAGTCCTGCCAGGACCAAACATTACAAGAGAGGATGATGGGAGGGCAAACTATGGATCTTTCATCAGCTCAGTGTAGAGTGATGCGGTAACCTGAGTGTGCTAAATTAACCTAATTGAGTGGTTACTGAGGGATGAGGAGGGACTGCTGAGTCATACAGCTGCCACTGCTGACGGTAACAAAACCAGAGCATTTGTCTGTTGATACAACACAAATAGCAGGTGGCAGAATTCAATTTAATAACAAAAAAATCAGAATAATCATGCTTTAAAGTTCCCTCTCCTTTGTAGTAACTTTTATTGTGACGAATTTGCAATAGGAGCTTGAAATGGAAAGCATTTTAGTTTAGTTTTCCACCTCACTTTACTCTCGTCAGCCTGTTTTTCCTGCAGTTAAGCCACCAAACAGCCGACACAAGCAGCTATCTGGTGAACACAGCGGAGCGTTTAGTAGCAAAGGAGCAGGTGAATACTGAGCTTAAAAGAATCAGGTGAAACTGACATTTTGGCAACACCTTTGTTCTATACTCCGTGTCGACCGTTTGTGTTTGGTTCTTTCCTGTTGTAGCAGCTGTCCATGTGTACAAAGCAACAACCAGTTTGGTGTGGAAGAACTTGACTGGTCTGCACAGTGAACTGTACTCAACCCCATCCAAAACTTGAATCTGAGCCAGACTTTATCATAGAACTAAAATTTCTATTGATATCCATTTATGGGTTCATGCAGGGAATACAGTTCAGCCCCAGTTTTGCCCGAATGCACTCTGATGCATAACATCCTAAAGGGCCTGAAGCAGCTTTGCCAACACAAATGTCTGGACATTTATAGATGAAGCCATCGATTTGGTGGCAAATTGTGTGCAGGAGGTCAGACTGGGTAAAAGTTATCCTACCCTGCAGACACCACTCTGGCGAGGTCGCGAAGGTTGAGCTTGACTGATGCAGTGAGGATGTAGCTGGGATCCAGAGCCGCCTCCAGCTCCCCCTGGGACACCCAGTAGCCCTCCATCTCCACACAAGGCTGACCTGAGGGTGCTGGGATGGGCTGCATGAAACGTAGCAAGACGCCTTTTGTTATCCTTGTATGTATACAAGGAAACATTTAAAAAGTTTAACCTGAACGCTTCTGTGGTAGTGAACTGCTTTTATCCAGTTGTGCTTCAGCTAAGGAATGCCAGTGTAGCAGAAATACCTTCACCTAAAATTTTTAGCATGTTTCTTTGTTATTATCTAGGAAACATAGACGAAGGGACAACACAAAAACACAGAGGCTCCAACAACGACTGATGCAATAGCAGAGGCTTAACAAAAAAAAAAAAAAAATCACAAAACTGTCAAAGCATCCAGCATTATAGTTCAACTTTTACTTTACTCAGTGTCATGATATGGTGCTATGTAACTAAAACAGAACTGAATATAAGTAAATCTTGATTTGTAAAAAAAGAAAAAGCTTTTCATCAAGAAAAAAATCATGCATACATAAATATACCTACATATACTGAAAGGATACTTGAACATATCTACCTACAGTAACTGATAATACTATTTACAACTGAATGACTGAGTCTCCTCTTAGCATAAGCTGGAGTCTAAAATAATAGCACAAGTAGATAAAATGCTGATTTCTATGAAAAATCAATTTAAAAAGCTTACTTAAAGTACTATGTACTCTACAGTTAATATCACATTTAGCTAATGCACATTTTTCTCTTTTACTAATTCCATTAATTATTTGCCAGTCTGCTGTCAGCTTTATTTTTTAAAAAACAAATACTATTTATATTCAGTTTTCGTTGCATAACATTTCAACTTTGCAGTTACGGGTGGTCGTATTTACATTACCATTAATGAAATCCTGTTTCACTGACATCAGCTATACAGCAATAAAAGAAATTGTGAATGACAACAATACTTTGTGTTAAAAAAGAGAGAAATTCAAAGACAGTACGGCAACATGACTTATTGTACTGATGAAACATTTATAAAGACAACAGGTGAGTAAGTCTTGAGTTTACACTAACAGCAAATTAAACAGAGCAGGTGAGTTGGGATTGAAAGTCCTTAAAATACAGGCCCGTCTCCGCATGTTTTAGGCGGTTTTACATATTTTTATAGCTTAAATGAAAAATGTCTCCACATTCATGGACATCCCAGTAAAAGCAGAAAAGTGGAATGTACTATACAGCATACCAGCACTTTAAAATGACAGAAGCAACTCTGAGAAAGTCTTACTTGTTTGAGACATTTGGTGTTTCCCATCAGGATGTGCTGACACACCAGCTTCTGCACCAGAGGGTGGGAGCTTCTGTCCAGCTGGGTGAGGAAGCTCAGGCAGAAACCCTGCAGACATGAGGTAGGTGATGGGAATCAAAACCAAACTCACTGTCTCAACATGACTAGTGACAAAAAAAAAAAAGCTAGATTTCAGCAGGCTGTGCCTTTGAACAGATTATTTAACCTCGGCGTCCTACCTCGTAGAGTGAGCGCTGCACATTGTAGCAGGGGTTTGTTGCTACATACTTCAGAGCCCTGCACAGAGTCCGCAGGCTGTAGTGGGGTCTGTGGCCCGTCCCATCCACCAGGTGGGAGTTGGCTTCCTTCCGCACTGCAAGATAAAAACTGCACAAAAACACATTCACACAGGAGCATTAAGCAATAATTCAGAAATCAGTATTTGACAATATTGTACTACTCGACATTTTACATCCCACCCATCAAATTTCAAATAATCCATGTACAAAATGCTAAAACATGCAGTTGCGTAAATTTGCTTTTCTTGAGACCAAATCTAATAAAAAAATGTATAGGTAAAAGAAAGTTTGAAAATATCTTTTAAAGTACCAAATAAGTCTGGAGTTTCCCCTAAAATGACATTTTTCTCTTGTCCCACCCCCCTGATGACCAAATTAGTAATAGAACAGTTAAAATGAAATTTTAATCTCCTTTTTTGGTATTATTTTTTTCATTGATGTCTCTTGTAATTGTGGGAACATTTTTTTTAATCAACATAATATTTTAAATAATAATTATTACACATGGAATGTGTGTCCTACAACAACCCTGTTAGCAAAACCTTTCTAGCTGGTAGAAGAAGAGGAACACAATGAATCACATGATACGCTGGAATTAACATCATCAACCAGTTTTCCAAAAGAACAGGTAGAGCAAAGCTATGTCCTCTCTTCTATTTTTCATATTTTCTCCTGGGTCAGGCCAAACTCCTAAAAGATAATGTCACACCTAACTTAGCTCTTTAGTTTTTGGTCTGTCACTAAGACGGTACTAATTTGCTGCTGTGTTTCACCGTGTAAAAATGAAATGATGATGAACCTTATCAAGCATTTTTTTATTGGCAGTCATTTAAAGAGGATTTAGTCTGTTTGCCAACAAGACAAAACAACCTAAAAGCACAAGAGATGATGGTTTGCACTCTGCTACAGGGACCGAAACCCAAACAGCCTCTTGAAATCCTACTTGTCTATTTAATTAGAGCACATGGAATAACCACCAACTACATTTATCTATCAATATGTTATTCTATGCCTTTTTATTTAATTTCTTCTCTAACTTCTCATTATTCAGAATGATTCCTCTCATTTACTGGCATGGACCAGTCACCTGTCAACAAATCCCTTTGAGCAGAGTTCTTTGTTCCGTATGAAAAGTGTCCCTCAGAAGATTTGTGAAATGCTTTGAGGAACCTCCTAGCAAGGAATTTTTAGCGCCATTTAATTTTTCCTTCCATTTAGGAATGCACAAGCCTAATAAATAAAACAAAAATCAAAATTAAACACTTTTTGAACCCCCACCGAATAAAAACATGCAAAACTTCACCTGCTTTTCACCTCTGAGTGACCCAACAAGCTGCACAAAAAAACTAGATTATTCTCAGTATGTCTGCAAAATCGGATGTTCAGAACCACAGTTGCTTTCTAAAACAGTAATTAAAAACATTTTACCCACTATAATGTTAGTAAATGCTAACCTTATGATGCCACTGATCACATTCCGGTGTGGATTCAAGCACTTGAGGTAGTCTAAAACCAGGATCCTCAGGTCTCCCTCATTCTCCAGCTCCTCCACATACAGCTCAGTAAACCTGGAACATGGACACAAACAAGAAACATTTCAAATATATTTAACTGACTGTGAAGGAAAGCTATGGAAATCACTGCTCCATGAGATATTTCTTATTTTAGAATTCAGTACAGTCTGGGTGTGTCGAACGAGGAGAGAAACGTAGTATCAGTGAGCATTTCTTTCCCTCTTTAACAGATTAAACATCTTACCATTCCTGTAAAATGAGCCTTAAACTGCCCTCCAAGGCATACCCAAAATAAACTGAAAGCTCTTCTCGAGTTATTTGGAATCAGAACCACTGCAAGAGTAAATGGCATGAAGTAATAAAAGTTTGAATACACTGAGTTAGAAGGTTTTTGGTTTCACTTGATTTGTTTCTTGCCTGCTGATGACCATTATTGGGACCCATTAGCCAGAAAACACAATGGCACCAAAGCATGAGGCCTTACCTACTCCAGGTTCCAATTTCATACCAGTACATCAGAAAATAAAGAAAACATTTTATCAGTGTTTTTCTAAAGGTTTTTCTAAGTGTTTTCCAGGCTCCAAAGGACTCTTAGTTACTTCGGTCACAAATAATAGGAAAACAAGGCTACTAATCTTAAAAGTATCATCATAATTTTGGGTACTAGTGAAAAGTCACGCTTAGGAACAGAAATAAAAAGCTCAAATGTACTTCAAGTGGCCTGTAACTCAGAAAATACTTATAGTAAGATGATAGCATTTTGCTTGGCTTCATTAAATATAGATAGGTCATTTTACAAAAAGATTACTAGATTCTGAAATGGTCAGGTGGAAGGCACCAAATGATTTTATATGGAATGGAGGTGTTAATGGAAAGATCCATCTCCTGGCAATATTTTGAAAACTAGATACCAGAAATGTTTCAGTGTGAACTGGAGTTATGAGGAATAATAGTTTAAACACATCTGCTGGAACATTTGAAATAATGCAACAGTAGTAGCAGTTCCAAGGTAAATTACATCAGTTTTATAATTGTTTGAAACCTGCTGTTGCAATTGTGTCTTGAAATCTTATGTCACAAGTACCCATTTAAACACTGCAGTTGTGTCCATAGCATAGATGCACAGTAAACAGTACTGACAGCCTGTCCTATTATGAGTTAATTTGCATATGTCTGTTATTCCTACAACCTAAAACAAAATGATAGATCAGTCCAGCATAAGGCTCATGAGATAAATACTCTTTTTGCCTCAGCATATTCCCACCTGTTCCTGAGGCCCAGAGGCAGGTTTCTTTTCCCCACATCAGTAGCTGGATTCATGCAGGCAAAGAGACGGAAGTCTGGGTGGCGAACCAAGGGCTCTGGAAGCAAAAACAACATAGAAATATTTCTAGAACTGCTAAAAGAAATGCAAAAGGGTGAAGCATATTTGATGATTCAGTGTCATCTTCAGAGCATGACACATATCTTCTGCTACTTGTGTGTTTTAGGTCATATCTACAGAATGTGAAACTTAGACTGCCACTACAGTTGTTTAAAACAATAACAAGTACAGAGCACTATAAAATCTACAGGTTTCGTAATTTTTAACATTAGTTATATTTTGTGAATGCTGAATGTACTGGATTCAAACTCAGGATTTTTGTTAAATCACATCAAACTCTGTGCTTAATAGCAGCTCTCACCAGTGTCTCCACGATCCAGCAGCACCAGAGATCCGGCGCTGCCCTCCAGAAGTCCACTCAGACACTCCAGAGTCTCTGCTGCTGCCAGGTTGATCTCGTCCAGCAGGATCCAGTGTCCCTTCTTCACTGCCTGAGCTAATGTTCCCTACAGAGGAGCACACACAGGTCAGAGCTGCTACACAATGACGCATGAACGTCTGTGTATAATTTTTAAGGTAGTTACCTCCACAAAGGCGAAGACCATGGCTGTCTCGCAGGCTCTGATCTGCTGCTGGGTTTGATTCAGTTTTAAAGCCAGTGCCTCCCACTGCTCCTGCAGCAGAGCAGCTGCACAGACACAAACAGGAAAGATCAGTCTTTAATTGCACTACAACAACCAGAAATGTAACTCTTTGCATTGTCCATCTTTATGGAGCATTACCATTGGATTTCTCTTGCAGCTCCTTGGCCACAGCAGACTTGCAGACGTGGTCCATGAGCTTGAGCAGATCTTGCCAGCGCTTCCCCCTGAAGCAGGTCTGCACGTGACCCAGGAAGGTCAGGTTCTGCTTCCTCGAGTACGTCTGGGAGAAGAGGTCCTCAAAGGCCTCCCGCAGAGGAAGCAGGATTTGCTTGTGGTCTACTGGCTTGTACCTGGAAAATATGATGGGATAATATGACTGTTGCTGGGCTTGAACCAAATAGGAGTGCCTTTTTATACCACACAGAACAAAATTCAATACCTTTTGTACAGGACTGACTGAATAAAGTCTTGTACAAATTACAGTTATACCTCACTTTCTGTCACCACTTCCTGGCTGTATTTAACATTTCCTAATGAAATAATTATTAAGTTAACACAGCTTAGATGAGTAGTAGAAAATGGGATGAATCTAATAACCCATATAACCATCAAACCAATTCTTTTTCAACTAGGTGCTGCTGTTCAGCTCTATTTTTTTACGTCTAATTGTAAAATTACACAAACAAATGCTTTCACTATCGTATTTTCTAAATTATGCTACAGTTTGGTGCAGCAAAGTTGTTTTAAGCATATTGAACTAACTACATATAAAAAAAAGTTATATATAATATTACAGGTCACTTGTTGTAGAAATGAAGTCAGTGCCTCTGAAGACCTTTCAAAACCTGCAGAAAACATGTTAAAAGTAAGTTTTGTGTAGTAGTAGGTGCTCATCCTTCCTCTTTTTTTAGATACAGTACAGGCAGTTATTCTCCCACCTGCCATTGGTTGCCAGAGACCCAGACTAAATTGTCAGTGGAAAAATCTGTAGATGTCTTGATTTATTGAGTACACGTTTTTCTCATTTCTGACTGTTAAGTCTCAGTTTGAAACCTCTGTTTAATAATAATACTGATGTAAAAAAAAAGGCAACTGTGACCAGCAACTTTTCCAAAAACAGCTGGCCTCCTCAACAAAGCCAGAGACGCCCCCAGTGATCTTCCCTCTCTCCTGCCTCCCTCCACCATAGACATGGACTCAATAAGCTACATTAATGTACAACTTTTCAAATAGGATTCTTGCACATTTCAAGTTGTTTACATTTAATGTGTGATCTTGCATGTTCTCAGGCAAACAATTTGCACATTCATGTGAATTGTAAATATTTCTATTACTTTTATTATTTTTATAGTACCCTGCATTTGCAACACCTGCTGTTTATTTGACTTGTAACACTTGTTTCTCATTTGTCTTGTTTGTCTTGTAACACCTGCTGTTTACTGACTTGCACATTTGCTCTTTTAATCTGTTATCCTCCGTCAAAGATATTCCACCATAACACCACGTCCAATTCCTCGTATGTGAAAATCTACTTGGCAAAAAAAAAAAAAAAATTGATTCTGATTAGCACTGCCTCTTAAGTAGTTCACACCTTCTTTTCCCAGTTGACAGTGAGCAATACAAGATATAACTTACTGGGTGCACCACTGGGATTCACCACGTCAGAGCTCCGTGAAATAAATAATTATCCGCTATCAAGACACATTTGTAAGCCCTGCAATGTTAATTTTATTCAGGAACAGCTTGCATTTCACTCACCCTCCGAGCAAGTCGGCAGTGTCACTCTGCTGGTTCATGTTCACAACTCGCAGCCTGTGTCCTGGATTAAACATACAACAAGGGATATTGGACTCAGGAGTGGTAATAAACTGCTTGTTACCACTTATGGAACAATCTGCAGCACAAGGACACTTCAGCATTTGGACACAGGGAGCCGAGGAATGAAATCGCAATCAATCCACAGCTGAGCTTCTCTGTGTGTCTTTGTATAGAACAGAGCTCACCTGTGACTCTGGCCAGGTGTTGTACAGTGGAGGTCTTTCCAGTTCCTGTCTCCCCCACCAGGAGAACAGGCTCTCCCTTCGCCACACACACTGCCAGCTGTTCCAGCAGCACAGCAGAGGGCCGTGTGGCAGCAAATGTCTGGTTTTCCCTGTTTATGCAAAGAAAAACACAGTTTATCATTACACAATTTTGCCAAGTTTGCCCTTTGCTAGTAGATCTTCACTGTCTTTCACCACTCTGCTGACTCAACATTAGGTAACTGTGTTTGAAACCTATTCAAACTGAGCGTAATGATTTAGTTTTGACCTTAGGCAAACATGACCTTAAACTTAGACATTTTGCAATCAAACAATTTTTATGGCAGCAAGGTGAATCACGTCCTGGTTAAAACTCAGTCTTGCTAATGCTTTCTGCTTTAATACGTCAGTGCAGGTCTGTGGATTACTCAGAATAACTGAGATACTTTTTGATTGGAGGGGATGCTGCTTTCAGCAATCTTTTGCCCAGAATCTGTACAAATAAAATCTAACAAGACCATGTGCATGAACTACACCATCAGAGGTAATTTGGGAAAACATACAAAAGAGGAAAAGTCAATATGTCTATTATTATACCCTAATGTTACTGTTGAATCTTTTACCACTGTGGAATGATGCATTCAGTGTTCTTCCTGCTGGCGGAAATCTGACACCCATTCATGGTGTCTTTGGAAAGTAATCAATGTGAATATTTGGACACATCCTGATGGCTGCGCCATTAGATGGCTTTGTTTACGATAACGTCATTTAAAATCAATCAAATGTTGATTCCATTTACCAGCAGGGGGTCTGTGTGGATCTATCAGTAGGTAAATGTGGACACAGAATGTAAACACAAGTAAAAAGAGGCAGGATGTCCCACTTACAAAGCCAGCTGCACCGCTTCGGTCTGCTTTCGAGCCAGAGTGACTCTACCCACCGAGGCCTCCAGCTCAGTCAGCATGATCCCAGGCTGATACATCTGGCAGAAGTGCTGGGCCTGGAGACAAACAGGTACCAGATGTTGGGATTTATTATTTTTACTACTAACAAGTAAACAATCATTTACTCGTGTTTTACTACTGATCACTATGTTATCCTTTTACTACTATTTTACTACTAACAAATACAAAATTCACTTACTATTAACAAATACACTATTACGCATGAACACTATTGAGCATGCAGCTGGCCTAATACAGAAACACACATTGCATTGTACCCTAAATAAAAGAGTTATATTGATCTGTAAATGAATGGGAGGGTCTCAAACATTAGCTCACACTATGTGTATTGGGATAAAGCAAAGTTGAATAGCACTAGGTCAAACAGAGGGCAAAGCACAGCAGCTTACACTCAAGACACATCAGAGACACGAACACGCACTGCAGACACACATACTCTCATGCACACTCGCTGCACGCTCACACATACCAGCTATTGCTCATTGAAGGCCGCACTTGTTTTAAGAACATAAAAGAGATAAAGTGCATATGATTGTAGGCATGCGTCATCCAAATCAACGAGAGCACTGTCATACATGTTTTTTTTTTTGTTCAATGTGTTTTTATTGAAGATTCAGTGTGACAGAAAAATAGTACAATACAATTCCGTTTTTTTTTTTTTTTTTTTTTTTCTTTTAACATAACCCCAAATCCCTCCCCCCCCACACTGTTGCACCAGTCAAAAAATAAAATACATATATATATATATTATAAAATACAAATAATAATAATAAAAATAAAAAAAAAAAAAAAAAAAAAAAAAGTAAAAAAAAAAAAAAAAAAATAATAATAATAATACAATGTCTCTTATCTCTCTGCTGTTGATTAACGTGTGAAAGTAAATAGTTTATTATTTACTCTTCTGTAATGAGTGACGGATCCACTTCTTGGATCTGGTCCAAAATAGGACGCCAGATTTTGAAGAATTTTTCAGTGTTCCCTCTGACGGAATTTCTTATTTTTTCCAAGGCTAGATGGTGTAGGAAATCGGTGAGCCACATTCTAAAAGATGGTGGATGTTTTTCTTTCCAATTAAGGAGAATGAGCCTGCGGGCAATTAGCGTAGTAAAGGCTATTACTTCCTTTTGTTTTTTATTTGAGTTGGTAGATTCAGGCATAATGCCGAATATTACAATTTTGGCCTCTGGTTCAATATTGATCTTTAATGCGCTAGAGAGGAATTTGAAAATTGATTGCCAGAGGGGTGCCAATTTTGAGCAAAACCAGAACATGTGTGATAATGATGCTTGCTCAATTTCACAGCGGTCACAATTTAGGTCTATATCCGGTTTGAATTTTGCTAGTTTAACTTTTGACCAATGCAATCTATGAACAATTTTAAGTTGAATTACCTTGTGTCTTAGGCAAATTGAAGATGAGTATATATTATTCACTGCAGATTGCCACTCATCCTCAGATATTACAATTTCAAGCTCTTCTTCCCATTTTCTTCTGGTATGTGCAAGTGGCTGTACATTGTAAGAAATGATAGAAGTATATATTTTCCCAATGACACCCTTAGAAAGCGGGTTTATATTTAACATTGTTTCAAGAAGAGAGTCGGGGGGCCGTGATGGGAAGTGATTGAGCGTGGTTGACATATAGCTGCGTAATTGAAGATACCTGAAGAATTGAGAGTTAGGGATTTCAAATTTTGTTTTTAGTTGTTGAAACGAGGCATACTGTCCATCAATAAACAAGTCTTTCAGTGTCCTTGGGCCACGCGTAGCCCAGGTTGAGAAGTAATCGTCTATCATGGAAGGAGCAAACATATGGTTATGTGCAATAGGACCATTGATTGACATATCATTTAAAGCAAAACGCCTTCTGAATTGACACCATATCTTGAATGAGTGTTTGACAATTGGGTTTGCAGAGAATTTGCACATCGGTTGAGACAGAGGTAGTTCTGAAGTCATCAAAGAGTGAAGGGAGGTAAAACTGCACGACATATTTTCCAGTTTTAACCATTCAGGGCTGCAACAGGGGGAGCACCAAAATAGCATTGCTCGGATGTTGGATGCCCAATAATAGAATTGGAAATTTGGGAGTGAAAAACCCCCTTGCTCTCTATGCCTCTGTAACACACTTTTAGAGATGCGTGCAGTTTTCCCATTCCATATGAATGAAGATATAGATTTGTCAATAAGGGAGAAAAAGGCATTTGTTAAAAATATAGGTACGCATTGAAAAATGTACAAAAATTTAGGTAAGATATTCATTTTAACAATATTTATTCTACCTCCCAATGATAATGGGAGTGTGTTCCATCGTTCGAGGTCCTGTTTCATGGAGTCTAATAATGGGATAAAGTTTGTTTTGTACATGTGCTTGTAGTTTTTTGTTATCCATACACCTAAGTATTTAAATTTATCTTGACTTATTTTGAATGGGAATTGGCTCGGCATGATTTGTTTAGCCACAGAGTTTATAGGCATTAGCTCACTCTTTTGCATGTTTACCTTATAGCCTGATATCCTTCCGAAGCTCTCAAGAACATCGGATAGTTTAGGAAGGCTCCGGAGTGGGTCCGATATATACAGGAGGGTGTCGTCAGCATACAGCGAGGTTTTGTGCTCTGAGTCCCCTCTTTGGATGCCTTTAATGGAAGGTTCGCTACGTATTGCAGTTGCTAGGGGCTCCATTACCAATGAAAATAATAGAGGGGATAATGGGCACCCTTGCCGTGTGCCCCGTTCTAGTTTGAAAAAATTTGACCGATTATGGTTTGTACGGACTGCAGCTAGAGGGGCGGAGTATATCATACGGATCCAAGATATAAACTTTACACCAAAACCGAACCTTCTAAGAGTATAGAAAAGGTAGTCCCACTCCACACGATCGAACGCTTTCTCAGCATCAAGTGATAAGACCACTTCTGCTGTATCTGGTGGAGTGGGACTATGCAGGATATCCAAAAGCCTGCGGATGTTATAAAATGAATATCGGTTTTTGATAAATCCTGTTTGGTCATTGGATACTATTGAAGGGACAATTAGCTCTAAGCGGGTTGCTAAAATTTTGGCAAATATTTTATTGTCTACATTTAACAATGAAATTGGTCGATATGAGCTACATTTCAATTTACTTTTGCCCTTTTTATGAATTAAAGATATGACCGCCTGCCTCATTGTTTCTGGAAAGACACCAGATCGAGATGATTCATCATAAACAGAAAGTAAAATAGGGGACAGCTCTTTAGAAAATGTTTTAAAAAATTCGGTTGGGAAGCCGTCAGGCCCGGGAGCCTTTCCACTCTGCATGGAGGCAATAGCTTTCATAATTTCTTGTTCAGACAGTGGTCTTTCTACATCTACTGCCGATTGCTCACTAATAGTTGGAAGGGTAAATTTTGTGAAAAAGGTCTCAAATTGTTTTTCATTACCACACGATTCAGAGGTATATAGTTCCGAGTAATATTTACTGAACTCGTTATTTATGTCTATAGGATCTGTTAGTTTCTCACCTTGTTCATTATTAATTTCAAGAATTGACTGATCAGCCTGTTGTTGTCGTAGTTGATGGGCCAGGGTTTTCCCAATTTTCTCCCCATGTTCATATACTTTATGTTTGGATTTATTTAAGAGGTTTTCTGCATGTTTTGTGGTTATTAAGTTAAATTCAGTTTGAAGAGCCAGGCGTTCTTTAAATATTTCAGATGAAAAAGAGCAAGCCAAGGCATTGTCCAGTCTTAAAATATCACTTTCAATCTTTCTGAGGCGTTCATGTTGAGCTTTTTTTATTCTGACATTATAAGCTATGATTTGGCCTCTAAGATATGCCTTTAGTGATTCCCAGATTAATCCAGACGATATGTCTGGAGTTCTATTTCGCACCAAATACTCATCTATTTCCTTTGATATAAATTTGACAAATTCTGCATCAGAAAGCAGAAGAGTGTTAAATCTCCACGGTCGGTATTTGATGTTTGAGGGCATGTTCAGGATCATCGATAGTGGTGCATGGTCTGATATTACTATTGCGTGATATTCACATTTATTTACAAGTGGAAGCAAAGTATTATCTATAAAAAAATAGTCTATTCGGGAGAAAGTCTTATGTACTGGCGAGTAGAAAGAGTAGCATCTTCGGCCTGGGTTTTTAGATCTCCAAACATCGTTCATCCCATAAGTTTTTAGAAGCTTATTAACTGTTTGCTCTGTTCGATTTGGTTGTACTGTTTTAGATGAGCTGCGGTCTTGTGATGGTGATAAGACACAGTTGATATCGCCTCCCAGGATGAGGTGATGTGAATCAATATTTGGTATTTGAGAAAATAGTCTCGTAAAAAAAGCACTATCATCCCAGTTAGGGGCATAAATGTTTGCCAAGACAACAGGGGTGTTATTTAGCCTGCCCACCACAATTATGTACCGACCGTTAGAGTCAGCTTCAACATTACCAAGGGTGAAAGAGATGTTCTTTTTAATGAGTATAGCTGTTCCCCTAGATTTGGAGTGAAAGTTCGAATGAAAAAATTGTCCTACCCAATTGCATCGAAGCTTTGAGTGGTCATGTGTAGTTAGGTGAGTTTCTTGGAGAAAGACAATGTCAGCGTTCATCCTCTCCAGGTGGGAAAACACCCTCCTACGTTTTGCCGGCTTGTTAAGAGATTTAACATTCCAGCAAACAAAGTTTACCTGGCAGAGGCCGGACTGAGTATTCAACGGTGATCTAGCCATGTGGACTGGGACACATAGTGACAAGAGTAATATTTGGTTGGGTTAAAAAACACAGAGAGGTCAATAATAATCAGCTTAGAAAGTACAAACAATGATCTTAAAACAAATTTTGGTGCAACAGGCGCTAAACCCCCAAAATCACCAGCAAGAACATGGTGATAGAACAACCCTTGAAAGAAAAATCCACACATTAGCATAGCCTATGTGTTTGTTTAGAGTTCTAGCTTTACAGGTGGCTCCATGTGCATTTAGAATTAAGATAAGTCTTTTAGAATGCACAGTAATAAAGAAAAAAAAAAATATATATATATATATTTTGGCGGCCTAGTCCATTAGTCTTTTTATGATTGACTACTGTAACACATCCTATAAAAATATGTAATTACCTGAATTTACTCAGGGATATAGGAAAACCCTGCTTCAGCACTTATTAACTTAACAACACAATTAACTTTCCAATATACAACATTGTGCTTAGCAGTTCAAGATTATCGTTTGAAAAAGATAGTGTTATTTGCGTAGTGCGAGGCTTTACCGTTTGTTGTAGTAAGCCTAGTCACTCCTTACATTTTTTCACGTACATACGCTTGGGCTTTAGCTGGGTCGTTGAAGATCATATCCTTGCCGTCATGGGAGATGCGCAGCCGGGCTGGGTAAAGGAGCCCATAGCGCACTCCCTCTCGACCTCGCAGCGACTTTTTCACGTCGTTAAAGGCCATCCTTGCGCGGGCGACACTTGGTGGATAGTCAGGGAAGATGAGGATGGTCGAGCCGTTGCGCTGCGGTGGGTCTGATTCTCGTGCACGGCGGAGGATGTCGACGCAGTCTTGAGGGTAGTGCAGTTTGGCTATGATCGGTCTGGGTTTGCCATCAGCTCTCTTCCCCTGTAAGGAGCGATGTGATCTGTCCACCAGTACATCCCTGTCCAGCTTTAGCACGTCACGGATTAGCTTGGATACAGCAACAGGCGTACACGGGGAGCTCTCAGCCACATTCAGTATTCGGATGTTTGATCTCCGACTGCGCCCTTCCAAGTCCACATGTTTCTCACGCAGAGACTCCACGATTTTCTCCAGCGTTTGGACTTTGGTTTGCAGTGTTGTTATGTCATCTGAGTGTACAGAAAGCGCCCCCTCCATCTCTACAACCGTAGTTTTGACTGTCTCCATGTCGATGCGAAGGGCTACTGTGCTGTTAGCTATCTCGGTTTTCACTGACTGTAGCTCCGCTTTAATGCCCTCGATTTCGTGCGTAATCACCTTTGTCACCTCTCTTTGAAAAAGTTCAGTCATTTCGATCTTCATGAATGACAGCAACTCAGTTTTTAGATCTTGAAGTTCACCTTTTCCTGACATTTTGCTGGTTGAGTCGCCTACAGGATGTGTAGGCCCGGGTGCTTTGTTAGCTTTCTCGGGGCTCGTCTCCTCTGTAGTTTTGTTGCCCGGTGTAAATTTGTATTTTCGCAAGTTATTTGCCATTTTCAAAGAAATCACCCGTTTCCTCGGATGTCACAGATGGTACGTAAGGCTTCAGTTTTTCTCACGACGCCAAATAAAAAGACTTATATGTGTTTCTGTGCGGAGCCAACTGGGCACACGTCTACTCCATTGCCTGCTCGCCGGAACTCTCATACATGTTTAACAGGAAGACCATAAGTAACTAAATATGATTGTGCCCTTAGGCTATGGCTAATAAAAAAGACACTAAGACACAAGCACACCTATTAATCTTTCATAGTAGGGAGGATTTCCCCTTCTCCTGCAGGTTATCAGGAACTGATGATTAATTGGAGGATCGTATGGTGAGAGGAGGTGGATAAGCTCGTCCATCAACGGGAGAGAGCTAAGTCTAAACCACGGCTCATCTCCATCAGTTTTTGACCAATGAGATTGTAGCACATTTCATAAATATACACTGTATGCTGAATACTACATCCATTATTGGGAAAACGCCTTCAGATTAACATCTTTGTTAACTATAGTCCTCTGTACAGTAATGGTCCTTGATATCAAGCTACTTGGCACGGCAGAATAAACAACTTTAACTGAGAGAAGTTGCCTGTCTGCCATCTCAAAAAACAAACACACTCAACCAGAAATTAAATCCTAGCAGGATTTTTGGTTGCATAAAATGTAATTATCATGTAATTGTTGCTTCATATACCTTCTCTCTGGAGATGTTGAGTTTGCTTCCAATGATCTCGGCCATTCGCTGTCGACTTTCAGGACAAGATAGCATAGCTGTGAAACAGTCAAGAGCCTGACGAGGAGAAAAGAAACAGAAAAGACACCGTTGTCTACTTTCTAACAGTGGTTTGAGGCAAAATTAGAAGTGGGCAATCCAGTTATATATTACTGAAAAGTACAAAGGAAACACAATGAAACACTACTGAGGAAGATCTACCAAAACAGAATGTGGTAAGACAGGAGTAAAATAAATAAAGGGTTTCATATTTTCAGGCTGGATGGAAAGCTTAACAGTTTCACCCAAATTACACAGACAATGCCACACAGTGCCTACAAGTGGCAAATTTTACTTTGTAATAATTGTCTGCTAGCAAAACATGTTCTAATTCTGTTGGAAAAATGTTTGAATAATATTATCTGTGTAGTTAGCTTCCATTTTATGACCTTAGTTGCACAGTGAGCCACTTTCCTTTCCAAAAACAAAAGTTTGCTGGAGATTTACAGCAAGCTTGTATTTGATTTACAGCACATTAAGTGTTTATGTACTGCACTGGTTCATTACACTCCATTTTAGTCATCACAAATTTAAAAAGCTGTCCGTCTTCCGAGGATATAAGTAGCAAGTGTGTTTTTTACTTGGCAGTATTGTTTGGCAGCTTTTGCATGAAAGACAGTTGTATTTTTTCACTTACCTCCTGGAAGACATGTTGTGCTGTTGCTGATGAGGAGCTGTCAAAGTTGACGCTGATCCTCTCACACCACTTCAGTAGGTCCCTGTGGAGTCACAACAAAGAAACGTAAAGAGAAAAATAAAACTGTTATCAATGCAACTATGTTTTATTTTACTTTTGGAGGTCTGTGAGCGATTGTTTGCAAATCCTAGATCACGGCAATGTGGCATAGGGAGACACTCTCTTAAATTAGCTTGTTATTCGAGTATTACATATCTTTGTTGATCAGAAAGTATTAAATGCAATGTGCAACAAAGTTCTGCATGTGGGTACACACAGGGAACAGACCAATCACATGTAGAGGAGCTGGATTAAATGATCATTTAATGATTTGGGAAGTGAAATTTGGTGTCATCAGTAGCTTTGCAACAAGCTGACAGTAACAAATAGCGACCGATGGAACAATAATTAAACACGACTAAGTATGCCTGTGAATCTAAAGTAAATGTGTACTGTTCAATAACATGAACTCTCATGACCCAGGCTAGCACATGTGGACATCGCTGGTCGAACTACAACGTTAATTACATTGAGCCGTGAAACACATATGTACTGTTGAAGTGCACAACATGGAAATTGTAAATATGCCGATTTACAGCTGAATCTTCAACAACGTAGCATCAATGGGCCGTGCTGAAAACATTTGGAGAATCCAAACATCACAAAGGTGAGGAATATCTCTAAATGAGCAGGTGTTTGTAAAGGTGTTGACGAATGAGAACACACAGTTGTGACCTGGAGAATCTGTGATTCTAGGCCATCGTCCAGAGAACAGTGTAATCAATAATCTATCGAACAGAGCAGCAGCTAGTGGAAAGCTAATTAAAGTCGAGAAGGCTGAGCTGCAGACTGGCTGGTAGTTTTCACTTTAACAGATTTAAGGCCAAGTGGGCTCAAGCTTCGCATGTTTGCACCCACTGACGATGGCGGTCAGCGTGAAGTGCTGCTGTCTGGGCATCATGGGGTAAATAATCCAGACAGTCTACGTAGAGCTACATCAGATGCACATGATCATATCACAGAAGGGTGAGGATGTGGAAGAGACCGACACCCATGGTAAATTTGCAATTTGAAAAAGTGGTCAAAATTATGTTTTTATTCATTTTTTTCCCTCTATGACTGCACTTTGATGGGAAACTCTTCTGTTTAATGACCTTTTGTGTCCTTTGGAAAAAGTTTAAAAGTGACTGTGAACATGATATTTAGGATTTAAGGAGAGCAGATCCAGAGAGCAGTGAGATGTGGAGCATCCAATAATTAAGCTTCTACACCGTGGATCTGCTCTTCTAACAGAAGTTTGGTTTAATGACTCTGGGTGAAGAACTCATCTCCATAGTAACAGCAGAAGCAAATGGGGTTTGTTTGTTTAATTAGCATTCTTACAAGTTGTGACATACGTTTGTGGCATTGCTAAAAATGATGGAGACCAGGGGTGCCCAGATAGCTCAACTGGTTGAGTGAGCAACCCATGTACGCAGTGGCCTGGAATCAATTCCATCTTTCTTTTACTCTGTACATGATCAGACCCCACTTAGGAAAAGTCCATTTTTATTGTTACTGCTGCTGTTGCTCCTTCATTGCTGAGGTGTTTTGACAAGCTGAGGAGAACGCTTCCTGTGTCACTTCCTTTGGAGGCTTTCCACACTTGTCTAACTGCTAAATCGGTGATTTAAAAAAGCTTTAGTCATCATCAGAAATAATTGAGCAAAAGATGTGAGATGTTCACTCTTATCCTAGAGTAACAACCTCAAGATAAAAAGGTCCCTTTCGTGTGTCAAATTTAAATCAAATACTGAAAGAAGCAGAGTAAACGGCGAGCTGGGCCTCACCTCAGTGACAGAGCTCTCCCTTCCAGCGGTGTGCTTCTGTCCTCAGACTTGTGCTGCTGGCTGTCGTCAGGGGTTTGGAGGCTGCTGGTGTCCACGTCAGAGTGTCTCTCCCCAGTCAGCTGGCAGTAAATATCCAGTAGACGGTCTGACACCACTGTGAGGTTGGGATACCTGCTGATGAGCACCTACAAACAGAGAGACAGGGTAAGCTGGGACTGCAGGGCCTAAAAAAGCATTAATCCCTCTTGAAATCTTTCCCCTTTACTATTTTTCAACAATAAATTCTTTTCAATTTAATTTGGCTTTTTTGAAAGTAATTTAAAAATCTAAAAAAGATTCTTTCATGTCAAAGTAGCTGCACAAAAAACAAAAATGCATCGCATTCACAAAAGATAACTATTTTAGACCTCTTGTTATGACTTCAAAGCTCAGAATTTAGATTTATTATCTCATAGTTAATTAACAAGAAGTTATTCATTATAATTATAAGCAAATGGAAAGGCGGTAATCAAAAAAAATCACTATTTGAGCAGAAAGAGGATTTAATTTGCTTCCTCCTTGTGTTGAGACAATACAAAATATAAACAGATTTTTCTTTTACATTCTTCTAAATGTTATATTAAATGTTCTGAGCAGGATGTTAAGTGTTAACTTTGTGTGAGCAGAAAGTAAACTGCTGCATGATTCAGTGAGTTTCAGTGTGGGCTACAAGTCTCCTTTGTACAATTAGAGAAATGAAAGAAAATTCTCCACACTTACCTTCTTCAGCTCTTCTCGTGTCATGTTGCCCATTTGCAGTTTGGTCCAGTACTTGTCCAGCAGTGCTGCATGGGAGTTCTGTGGTTTGTGCCAACTACCACCGCTGTAGTACATCCTGAAAGACAAACATGGCTTACTGCTACTTGATTCTCACTCCTGACAGCTGACAAGGCGATATTCATTCTCAAGCTCACTGTGTGTGTATGTTCTGAGTTGGATTCATCAAAGCCTTTAAACGGTAACTCGTTGGGAATCCCTCACAGCCACTGACATCTGTTTATGAGCAGTTTATTGGGTGCTCATGAGATTTGACAATTTGCATAATTGAAGTCTCCAGATTTGTAAATTAGGCTATGGGTTTGCTACATTTGCCAGCAGGTTTCATTCACAAATGTCACACAAGACCAAAACAAAAACTTTAGAAGGCAGTAAACAAAAAGAAAACACAGCAGCAGTATTAGTAGTCATGTCGGAACGCCTGAGCAATATATATTACAGCTGTTGGCACTGTGATCCATCGGGTTAACGGATGAGAAAAACGTCTTCTATTACATTATATGTCAGAATGATTCCCTGGAGCTGGTTGTATTTTTGACAGGTGACTACTGACTGCTGTTTCTATAATGTGAATACGCCTGAACTGAGAGCCACGCTTCCATGGCAATGATCGGTGACACCAGCGTCACCAAATGACAACCTTTAATGCAGCTGACATTTTTGTTTATTCAAGAAAACTCTAAGAAGCTTGACTGAGTAGGAAAGTACAGATGTCTGCCACTTTAAGAGGGCAAAACATCTCAGTTCTGCTCTGAGATTTAATTGTGCTCTTAGGTTTTTCTCAGAGAAGTCCAATGCAAATGGAGCACAGTCTCAACTACCCTTATTTACCCAGAATTCAAGGCAAATTAGTCCTATTCAAAACAATCCTAAACTTGACAGCTTTGTGACACACACTTCCTTCTGACATGTGACTGTTAGTTTGATCTAAGCCAAAGTCAGCGTTTATCTTTGTGAAACTCTGGAAGCAGACAAGATGACAGCAGGCATTTAACGCTGCCTTCAACTGTGACCATTTAAAATGAGGTTACTGTAAACGACTACATAACATGTTAACATGAGGAGGCATATTCAAACAGTGAAAGACACATCATGTGATTGTTGCTGCTGCATATGTACATTTAGAATGTTAATATATTTTTACCTTCTGGTTGCAAAGAACTGAAATCCAGGAGCTACATCGATGCAGTCCTCCCGTCCAGGAATCATCAGCTTTTTATTCTCCATCAAAGGCAGAAGCACAGATATCTGAAAAAAAAGACCATTCAGGTCCAGTTTTGGTTTGTGATAATAATATATTTGTATTAATAACACGTAGACTGATCATATTCTGTGCAGTTATCGACGAGATTGGACTTACCACATCCAGAGGAGCATGGTCGATGTCTTCCAAGAGGATCCACTGACCTTTAGATACAGCTTGTGTCAGCGTTCCTGGCTGCCACACAAACTTCCCTGGTATATCAGTGCAACGGTACATCCCCAGCAGCATCTGTGAGACAAAGAAATGCCACATGTACATTTTTACCCTTCAGTTATGCCTACTGTTGTGTTAAAGGACTTCTATAAAGTTGGGGAATCTCAAGAGACAGATTACAAACAGAATAGTAAAAATTAAAGCAAAAGAGTTTGAGATGTCCTGACTTTTAGGCCCTGTGGGTCTAAAATGCTGAATCCTACTATTTCCATAATGCAAGTCTGTAGCCTCTTCAGTTCCCTGCTTCTGTCAAACATCACATATCCAGGATGCAACCTAGACTTTTATTCATCAATAATAAGTCTCAAGACATAAGGCATGATAAGACGTTATATGGTTGTTTTACAGGGTAAGTTGTCCTCTTCATGATGAGTAAAGTAGTGAAACCTCACCTTGCTATCAGTTTGATCTCCGAGTTGGACCTTGAGGATCTCTGTAGCTTTAATATGTCCAGTGACGGCAGCCATGAACTCTACCAATGCAGTTTTCCCGCATCCAATAGGACCCTCGAGGAGCACTGGTTTCTGGGAAGCCACAGCCAAAGCCAGTCTTCTTAGGTTACGGCAGGTTGAGTCAACCAGCACAAGATCCTTGGGGTTTACCTATGAACAGAGATGAATGTTAGGAATGAGAAAGAAACAACAGCAGAGACTTTTTTTTTAATGGAGCAAAGGATACAAACCTGTTGGGGCTGTCTGGGAGCTGTTCTTGGTAGTATAACACCACAGACTGCTACAACATTCGACGAAAGATCCTCTGATACTACTTGGCCCCTGGTAAACTTATTTGCTTTCTCCTGGCGCCACATCACGGAGCCCTGATTTGCTAGAACCAGGGCTTTTTCTACCTCCAGCTGCTGGGTTTCTTCCAAAGCCCTAAAGAAAAGGTCATGACATACAGCATTATTTCAGCATCATTTTAAAGACCTTTTACAAAGCAGTTAAATTTGATTTGCTGTTGTTAATCATGGCTAACATTGGCCTGACTATGCAATAGATGAATCCTGAAACTAGCTCACCTAAATGGAATGCAGAAACTAATTACACCTGTGTTTTAATTGCTATGAAAAGTGAAAATTTCTATTGTGAAAAAGGTTGGAAAACAGTAACTATAAAAAGAATGTGCATACAATCATATGTACAATCAAATAAACAGAACATGTGATGCATTTAAGCCATTGCTGACTCTGATGCTTCAATAGTGGAACTGAAATTAAAGAAATCTTCCTAATAGTAAGATAGGATGGAATACTGATGAAAGGAAAAACAAATGGACATACTTAATTTTCATGTGCAGGATCTCATCACTTGTCAGCACCTTCCTCAGGAAGATGGTTTTCTGATTATCAGTCATATGAGAGACCAGTGCTAAACAGTGAGCAGTGTACCTGTTGGAGAAAGTGAGAAAATATATTGGGTGGAATTTTCTACACAAACAAGCAGAGAGCAAAGCAAGGCAAATATCTTCTTAACCCTTTCATGCGCAGCGTCGATCAGGAGATACCCATTTTTCCATTGGAATTGGGTCACTTTTGACCCATGCTGCGCATCAAAGGGTTAAAAAAGTAAAGGAAACACGCATAACAGCATCATCATTGTTGTAATAGCTAAATAAGACTATAGGATTTTGGTTTACAAGGTCATTGCCACTTTTAGCAGTTAATTGAGCCAGAAAAATCTACTTTAAAAAGCAAACAAATTCAGAAAACACATTTTCTAACATGTGGCCACAGTTTTTCAGGGCAGCTTTTATACTGAGTCTTTGTTTTAGTTGCTTGGTCGAGGCAGTATTAAATATACCGCTCCAAAAAAATAAAGGAACACTTAATTGTCACAGTATAACATAAATTCAAGTAAACTTCTGGGAAATCGATCTGTTCAGTCAGGAAAGTGATTGTGAATCTCCCTCAGTGGGTTAATAATTCTGTTTTCCACTGTCCAATCATTGATATACACTATGTAATTTATTGAGACCAAATTGACGTGAGAATGAAATGTTGCCTAAATTTTTTGAGCAGTGTACATTTGTCTGACTTATCTGACTCTGAAACTGATTTTTCACCACTACTGGGCTACACTGCTCCGTTTTGTGTGTTGTTAATAATAAATTCAGCTTGGTAGCATGCTAGCTAACTATGCTATCTAGTAAGCCATTCAGCAGTGTATTGCTTTGCTTTGTAATGGTGGTAAACTTGTAAAATGAGCATTGTTAGTCACTGGCAGATGCTTTATAACAGTAATATTGATTAGTTTTTTATATTAACCAGCTGTGTATCAAACTAGCATCTCTATAAATTAGCTGCGTTAGCTTTTGCTGCATTCGTGCAAAGTTGGAAAAACGGGAAGAATAGAAAAACCTTCAGCCTTTTCCACTTGTGAACAGTGGAGGCACAAAATTTCACTCAACCTTTCAATTAAATTGTTCAAATTACATTACACACTAATACCACTCACCTCTGTTTTCAGAAAATGATTGTTCCTGCTAAGTAGAATGATTTTCTTTGACAAAATGTAGCTAACTGTGCGTAGCCACAGTGTCACATTTCAGATTTTTAAGACTTGTTAACAGCTGCACAAAACAGCATTTTATAATAGAAAAACAATAAAACCACATTTACTATTTTGGAATAATTTCTGAAGGAAATGTCAAGTTCCTGCAGGGTAACTTTCAAAACTTCATGAAATTAATATTTCAAAAAAAAAAAACAAACAAAAAAAAAAAAAACATGATGCGCTTTACAGAGCCTCAGCAGTGATATCAACATCTATATAATGGAGAAGAAGCCGTATAGTAAATTGAAGTCCAATTGCATATAACCATTTCACAGCAAAGTGTTATTAATAACAAAGATGCAAAAACCGTGGTTTGATAGCTTCCCTTCCAATTCATGAATTGCACAAAGACTAATTCTTCCTCCTCATCAGCAGTCTAAAAGACATCTTCAACAGCAGAACTGTTGTCATCAAACCCTCAAATATCAAAGAAAATGCTGAACTAAACCAGTAACCAGCTCCAGCTACATCATGTTTCTGGGAAAATGAGCCAAACAGACACACTTCTGGATCATTGTGTCTGAGTTCAAGATACTGTAACAGCAATGCAGCACTGCTACCATGAAGTAAAACTTGAAATTACAATAGCTAAGTTAGCAAACTAGTGCAAACGACAGATCTAAACATATTTACCATGAAATAAAATTACTTTCACGATATACTTTATAGATAAAATGTTAGAAAAACATTAACATTTTGATACCCGAATATCGTAAAGGACAAGCAGTTTGAGAAATATCAAAAATGAATAAATTCTACAGGGTTGCTTATGACCCCCAGATATGCATTCAGGAGTAAATGTACAAACAAGCCCCACTGCATTCACCTGACCTAAACCGGACATGAAGTGCTTTCTTTTGGATTTCTACCACTGTAAGCAGATGTAGGTAAGAATTTGTTACCCTACATGGCATGAACAGGTGTAAAAATGAACAAGGTACATACCCTCGCACCATGACATCGCTGGTGAGCAGCTGGGACACGCAGGGGCTCCAGTCCCACAGCATTCGAAACTTGGCACAATCGCTCTGGAGGAAACGCAGGGTGGCACCCATGAGGTCCCGCAGCTTCATCCTCTTGGGTCCATACTGGACAGCCGAGGACTCTTCGCTGGTGAAGAAGAGCCTCTGAAACACCGGGGGCGCATCGTTGAAGTACCTGGCAGCAAACCTTATGGAAAAGAGAAGAACATTAGTCAGGATATAGCCTACAGAATCATCAGCTTGGGAAAAATAGTACCAGGCTCCTAAAACCACAGATTGTACTAGTAAAGAATTACTCTTTATGTACAGATTTGACAAATTAGACAAACCATCTCAATAAGACAACTTTAAAGTGATTGCTGAGGCAGTTGTTGAACTTTAGATACAGCCAATGTCTCTCCTTTACTTTCAGTTTATATGAAAAGGTGGGCTAATTGTAAATATGTACATTTCCAAAAAGTTCAAATATTTTACTTTTAATTTTGATGCCTTGTCTCCAAGAGAGACCATGTGTCAAAAATGAGTCATAACACTTTTGTTAATTTAAGTTTATATTGCCCTCAGGCCTGTCATATTTTTAGATACATGTATTTAAATTGTTTAATTGAAGGTAACATAAAAAGATAGATTTCTAAAGGGGAATCAGACATATTTCTGCTCCCAGTGTCCAACCAAATAAAGCCAGCCATGTGCTCCAAGGCACAATCCCAAACACGAATCTAAGGCCTAAACACTGAATACTGACAGATCTACATTCACAGTTGTAGGCTTGTGTGTGAGTTTAAGAGAATTTATGTAAAAATGAGAAGTTGGAGACACTATTCTGACAGCAAATTGCTTGGAAAAAAGGTATTGCAAAAAAAACTGCAACGCAAAAAAAAAAAAGTGAATTCATTTTGTGTTTGCTCACTCAATCCACCTCTGTGACATTAAAGCATTTACACATTTTAGCAAGCTTCCAAAAATCCAAGAAGCCATCAACATCTGTAAATCTTATGTGGAGGTATAAATGAAAGTACAAACACCTCTACAAACATGCAAAAAATAACCACAACAGTGAGCAGAATTTCTTCCCTGCACCATCCATGTTTGGTTTGTGTACATTTTGTGCCACAAATGAACTACAGGATGGTCCTTCAGGAGGGTATGAAGACACACAGACTCACAGAAAGGGTAGATAGCTTTGAAAAGACTGCATCAGAGCCCTCATTCACTTGATGCCACAAGCCCCCAACAACCTTATCAAATCCTCAAAGTCTGAGAGTGTGGAGATTGGAATTTGGGCCAGAGTCAGCACCTGCTGTTTTCAAAGGCCAGATTAAAGCAGAGATGAGAGTCCACTTACGCCTGTGCATCAGGACTGATGCCGAGGAGTTTGCTGAGGGCCACGCACAGCCGCTCGTGGAGGTCATGGCTGATCCGGCCTCCAGCCTTCACCCTCTCTGCGTTCCGCTCCAGCAGGTCCAGAATCAGTGGGCGCAGGTGTCTTGCAATCAGCAAAGTGTAATCCTTCTCCAGCAGCAGCTGAGCCAAACCCTCCAGAATACACTGCCTGTCCTGCTGGCTCCATATCTGAGGAGAGGTCACATGGGCAGTGGTTAGTGGACATTGAAGCCATATACATTAGTATAATTACATGATATAGGTTAGCAATTCAGCACAGCAGTAGTAAACATAATATAAACGGAAATTATGTGATTTACACAGTGATTACTGACACGTGAAGGGAGGGTAACAGCATGCTGCACACAGGATGCGTTCAGAGGCACAACGTGAAAATAAATAACAGCAACCACATTACTACATCCCATACAAGCCAAAGAGTTAACATATCTCACCTGCTTTGACAGATACTGGCTCAGTTCGTTGTGACTTTTGTCAACATGTCTGGATATGATGCCCAGAGATGACAGGCTCAGCTCTAAATTTTCCATCGTATCATTTGTCGCCTGTGGAGGAGCAGATCTAGAGCGAAAACAAACCTTTTCGCTCGGCTAACACGTCTCCTAGTTTATCGCAAAGCAAACCGCGAGGCTCATAACGCGATTCTTGCACATGTCCGAAGCCGTGATCACAACACACACAAGCACGTTCCCGTCACTGCTGTTAAAATCCTGTCCACATGTGAGTGAAGCACAAGTGATTCCGGGTCGAGTCGCACCCTCCCTCCCCTCCCTGCGCTTTCCTGTCACGGCGCGCAGTGATGACGCACACGTACGGCGACGTCAGTGGCACAGACCACCCTCTCTCTCGCCTCAACTTTAGCCGAAGCAGACCGCATCATCTGCTGCTGTTTCACGCTTACTTTGCTGTTCTTTTTGTCTGTCGGAGAACTTGAACCAGCGAAGAAGCGAGTGAGCCTCTTTACAGTTGATGTCCTTTCTGGTTTGACTCGCTGTTTAACGTGTATTTTTCGACTATCTGGAGGCTGCAACAGTACACCCCCCTGCACTGACAGACCGCGGGAAAATGTCGTTACTTCCTGTGCAATGAAGTCTTGGCGCGACATTACGGTTGTAAACAACGGGAGGACACAGCGAGTAGGTAAGCCTCCCAATTTCTTAGTTATCTTGTTCTAATATGCGATTTATGCTTGAATATTTAGCCTGTGTGTTGCATTAGCATCTTCAATTCATCGGCTGAACACTTTTCTTCGGTATGTAGCTGCGCAGGTAGCAGTTTAGTTATAAACACGCAGCCAACGGTCGTCTATTTGACCCAACATCTTCTTATTAACTGCAATATAATGTCCTGTAGTGTCAAAAAATAAGACAATCTTCGAAAGAAATGATCATTATTGCACTTCTCAGTAAGGTAAGTATAACACGTAGTAACAGAAGCATATAGATTTGTGCTAGCTTGACAGAGTAGCTGTCTTTACAGATAACATAAAAGTTGGTGATAGTTGACTTTTCCCCCTATTCCGGCTTTTTTAACACCCGTTTCAAATGCAAATTACACTTTAAATCGTTGGGGGTTGTGATAATTTAACAATGGACTCTGAAATTAGTTGCTAGCTATAGTCATGTTAATGTTAGCTTGAGTCTGAGCTTCAAAAAAAAAAGCTAAATGTATTAAAGGCAGGAAAAGAAGTTGAAAAGATGAATTTAGCAAAGAAAATTTATTTAACAGTATACTGTCCTTTCTCTTAGGATGTTTTAATTCTTTCTGTCTGTATCTGTGGTAGAGGCTTTGTTCTGTGGTGTCTTTGTTTGGACAGTAGTGAACATAAGGGGTCCAGTTAGACCCGTGTTGACCCGAGAGTGAATTACGTTTCATATTTGTTTTTCAGCTACAGAATTAATTGAATATTTAAATGTGTTTTTGATTAATTGTGATCTTGCCTCACATAATAACTTTTTTTTTTGGCTTTCTTATCAGGTATTCCTAAAAGAAACTGAGAAAGAGAAATCTGAAAGGATGGAGAACATTGACATCAGTGTTGCTTCTGGTTGTAAGTGTACAACTATTGTTTTTACAGAGTAGTATTTGTGTATTACTCAGATTTTTGGTTTGTAATAAGGCTTTTATATCATTTAATATATAGTGTTGATATCTTTACTAGTATAGCAAGCAGCACTCTGGTCCAGAATCACAACATGACATTAAACTGCACATTAGCTTTAAAAGCAGATTCAAATTTTAAAATACTTTTTGAACTCAATTCTTGATGAGCATTTTTCAGTTGTCATGCGTAAGTTTTATATTTGATGTGTTCCCTGTAGTTGCTGCCTTGAGTTTGATCGTAGAGTGCTCAAAGATTGTATGGACTTGAATTAAGTGTAGCCTATATTTTTTATTTGGGTGTGCACTTAGTCTTACAAGAATTGGCCTGTCGTGCCTGAAGAAGTGTTTTTGTTGTGCATGTAGTGCTTTAAAAAAATCCCCAAAATGGGAAAAAATATGTATCTGTTCCAAGAAGAAAGGAATGTAGCGACAGTAGTTGATAATGGCACTATGTAATTCATGACTTATGTATATAATACGTGTATAATATCCACAGTATTGGTACCTGATGCCAGTGAAGATTCTGTGGATATCTATGATGGCCTGGATATTGGTCCTAGCAGCAAAAGTCCAGGTAAAAGTCCTTTTTAAAAGGGTTTTATTTTGCTCTAGATTACTACTGTTAATATGGTTGTATTCTGCTGTGCTGGAAAGTTGTTTAGCACTTTGTTCAGGACTGAGACTAAATTTACCAAGTGCGATCTTTTAATATGCTTTTGATTTTTACAGAGAAGTCACCTCGAAATGGTTCTCAGCTAAGAGATTCGATGGATCTATATGAAGAAATTGTGGCAGAAGAACAACAGAGCAGAGAGTCATCGTACAATGAGGTGAAGCCCCACATGCTTCCTTCCTGTTCTTTGATCTGTCTTTGACACCTTTCATACTGAAGGTCAGGCTTGGTGCAATGATCAGCTCTGCAGCTTTGCTTGCACAGTGTTTTTCCGGGACAGCTGTGGTGTGAATGGCATAAAACAAGTACAACTAAAAACTTTCTCACAATCTTTCCTTTGTGTGCCCACAGTTAAAGTCCAGATTCCAAGCAGCTCAAGACCAAATTAAAGCGTTGCACAGGAGACTGGAGCAGTTGGAAGTACAGGTTTGTTTGTTTTATTTTTTATTTTTCAGCTTTTAAAGAAGTATGTGTTTTTGCATAAATGTTATTAAGCTTCACTGAGAATAAATTGTGGTTTGCATTTACCTGATATTGCATTTTTATTTAGCCAGCTTTCATTATCTGAATTGTTTTTATGTGCCTTCTGTGAAGAATTATTAGCCTCTGCTGTTGAGTGATTGTTAGTGGCTGGCAGATTTGTTGACCAGCTACAGGCCTATAAAATGCAGTTGTAAAGGCAAAATAAGGCTAATGCTGATATGGAAAATGAGCAGAGAAAGAGCAGATTAAGTTCACTGCTTTCTCTGCTTTCATTTTACTATTTGTACTACGGTTTACTGTAAACCTTAATACAGCCGTCTCTATGGAACCTTTCTCATGTCATCGTTAACTGAATTCTGCAGCTTTAGACATATTTTCATCACTTCCCCCTCGTTCTCCTGTTGACACCACACCTGTTCAGACAGGCCACTTTCACACACGTGCAGATAAGTGTGAATATGTTTGTCAGTGTTGTCAAACTAGGCTAAAGTCACAGTGTTTTTTTCTTTTTTAAAGAAACAAAACCCAAAAAAAATCATGAACTGATCCAAGATGAGGGGAACCTCCTCCAGAAAAATTAGTTCCTACATGTCCACTTAAAAAAAACTCATCAACACTAACATGACTGTCCCTCTCTCTCTTTTTGTAAACAGAACACCGGGTTGAGCACAGAGAACCACTGTCTCAAAAAGAACATCTCTGCACTTTTACGAACAGCTAGACAAGAGGTGACAAGAAAAGACGCTGAGATTCAAAGACTCAATCAATGGTACGTTTTGTTGCCTCTGTTGACTCACTAACACTATTGTCTTTTACTATGACACATTGGGCTGTAGGTTAATGTAATGTACACATAAACCATATATAAAGATGACATCACCTATTGATTCATATTGGAACCAGTTTGAAGGCTCACAGTTGCTGCTGATAGTCATTTTTCGCCTTTGGATCTTATCAAAAGGACTGCGGGTGTTGCATCTCACACTGTAGAAAGAGGAATTGGACCTAAACAACACTAGCTTACTGAAAACACAGACCAGTCCACATATGGGTGAACATTAGCAACTGTCACTACACTGAGCTAAAAGAGAAGGAGTAATTGTCAAACTTGATGTGACAGTCTTGATAGTGTAACTTCTCAGCCACAAACACAGTAGGACTGCATGTCTGGAGAAAAATCACAGCTTACTCTTCAAACAGAAGCTCCTAATATCAGAGATGGGGTGGGTTTGGGAGCTGGGGATCACAGTTATTAGTCAACAGCCATAGGGCAGACATTAATTGTAAAATTTGACATTGTCAGAGCAATTAATCACCACCAGCGGACTTCTAGAGTGCACAAATTAAGCAATTAAGTCCACAGTTTGGCAAGTATTACTGACTAGAGAGAAGTTCATGCTTTTTGAATGGGAGTTAGTTTTAGTCATTGAAGTTTAACTATCTTCTGCATTTACATAGGCCTTAGTAGTTACAACTTGAAAAGATAGTGTTCCTATTTACTTACTACATTGATTCCATGTGAGAACTGAGAGCAGAGAGAGTTTTTTTTTAAAGATTAAAGTCTGCCTCTACTGATTGGATTTGTATGAAATGATTAATAATTTGTTCAAATGTTGGTTTCCTCAGGTCTGAGAAAGGTCGCCATCATCATCAGTCTCACCTAAATAATGTGAGGGATCCAAATTCCTCTAGTCGCACCTCCACAATCAACTCCACAAGCAAGCCACGTCCTCCACCGTCACATAATCTGCTGCCACCGCCTCCTCTTCCTCCTCCTCCACCACCACCACCAGTCAGTTCTCCTCCTCCTCCCCCTCTTCCATCACAACCAACATCACCTCCCGGGGGCAACCAGCCTCCAAAGGATCCACCTCAACCTCCAAAGGATCCACCTCAACCTCCCAGGAAAGCAAGTGATCATTTGACCAGATCTTCTAAAGCGTCATCTCATAGTCATTCAAAAAGAGATTGTGAAGTAGCTGACAAACAGACTGAATCAGACAAACTAAGGTCCAGACACAGAGAAGAAAAACATCAAAGTCAAAAGCCATCTGAATCAACCGATAGGAGGCACAGAAGTTGTTCAGATTCCAACAAGGACTGCCAAGCCCCAGACAAAAGCAGATCTCATAGAACAGACAAAAAACCTGGAAGAAGGTATGAATCCAGGTCTTGTAAAAGCAAGGACAGTGTAAATGTTGAGGGACACCACAGGAGTTCTGACTCAAAGGACCGGAAAAAGTCTTCTTCAAGTCAGCATACTGAGCGCTACAGTGATTCTTCTAAAGAGAGGGAAAGGGATAGACAGAGGGATTACCAAAGGAAGGGGAACAGACAACGTGAAGATGAAAGTAGCAGAAAACATAGGAGGAGCAGTCAGTCAGAGACGAGCAGAGAACGAGAGAAACAAAGATCCAAAGAATCTGATAAAGGAAAAGTGGACATCTGTGGTAAGGAAAGACGAGAAAAGACTCATGAGGCCCAAAAAAGATCCTCTGAAGAGCTAAATGTGGGTGAGAAAAGCTCTGTTGAGGAAAATAGTCCAAACAGGAAGCTGTGTTTTATGGAAAAATTGAATCTAACCCTTTCACCAATTAAGAAGCCAGTGTTGGCATTTGATGGCAGCCAGAATGACCTTCCATCAGTGGACAAGGATGTTGAAAAAACATCAGCTGAGGAGAATTTACAGCCTAATGTCGAAGACATGTGTGTCATTGATGAAGTAGTCAGCAGCGAATTAGAAGTGTTGGAAGGTGTTGTAGAGAAATCTCCAGATAACCTTAAAGCTTCAAGTTCTGAGAAGATGCATAAGAGATCCGACGTGAAAGATGTTCAGAAAAAGGACAAACGCTTGAGTGAATCTCCTGCAGCTGACAATTTAGTCCAAACTACCTCAGCTCATAGAGAACCCCTAGATACTGCAAAGAATCAGAACACTGTGCATCTCGCACCAAAATCTCCAGAGAGTTGTTCTCTAAAAGCAGCAGACATTTCAAAAAATTACAAAGACAAAACCAAGATGGTCTCTGACAGCCAGGTAGCTGACTGGGAACCACTGGAGAACACAGATGGCACAGATCCAAGTGAAATGTCTGGAGGCATTTCTGAGCAGAACACAAGCAACGACTTACAAAAAGCTGACCCTGGAAAGCCAACTGATCTGTCCGCTGCTGTTACACAACCCACTGTGCTCAATTCAAGTGTACAGCCCCCTAAAACTGCAGTGCCACAGTGCATCTCTCTGGATTCACTCACAGAAGATGCTGTTTCATCACAACCAAGGGAAACAAATGTTGATGAAGACATCACTGACAAGGCAAATTCCGAAAGTCAGCAAGTTTCTCCCGTTGTTTCTGCTTCTACCAGTTCAGTTATCGAGAACGATGGTTGCGGTCGGCAAGATTGTCCTAAAGATACAGATGCTGTATCCAGTACAATCAGCCTGGAATCACTTCCACAAGAAGGGCTGAGTTTATCAGAGGCCATTTATGTTTTAACACAGAATAACGAAGATGCCAATGACTGCAGTGACATCGCAAATGAGCCCAGCTCTTCCACCAGCTGTATTGGCGTGTCCAAAGTTAGTAGTACGACGGAGGAGAAGATGCTACCAGAGAGGTACAGTGAATTCATTGTCACACCCAAGAAGACCTTCAGTCCTGGAAAGGGGCAGGAGAAGAAGGTTGAGCCGTCAAGTTCTGTGCCTTTACTACATGATGAGGATTCCATGATGCGCACACTGAGCAATCTGAAGAGAATCCCTGATGTCATCAGCCCTCTGAAGAGCCCAGTCAGGATATCCAAGAGAAATCTTCCCCATGTGCACGGCAAGCCTGGTCATGTCAAGAGCCTTCAGAAAGGTAATGTTGGCCTGATAATTAGGTCACGTCACTTCGTATTTTTAATAGACTGGTTGTGGTTGCTACAATTTTTTAGACCTATTAAAGAACTGAGTTATGATGTCCAAAAATACTTTGTAAGGTGTGATACCAGACTGCATAATATGACATTACAAACAACCAAAGTGGATTTGAATGGGAGATTGGTGGTTTCAGAAATGTACAGAGAATGGGTGATATGGACAACTCCTATCCAGAGGTGGGGGTGGATTTCTGGCACCATCCCACCATTTGACATCCAGATTGGACATACCATAAATTACTTTTAATTATTCTTTCTTGTGCTAACAAATTATGTTTTTGTGTTGCCTATATGAAGACTCCCTTGGTTCTACCAGCATATACGGAAGACAAGTGTTCTTCAAGTTGAAATTGTAGGAAAATATTGTTTATATTTAGAGATAAAATACTATTAAAAGGAATCATCTGCTGTTTTGAGACAATATAATAATGACATAACAGACATAAGTAAATTTAGGAATCATGTTTCCTCAGTAGAAATATGTGTATGTCGCAAATTTATGGAGGCTCGTTAATTTAATTTAAAAAGAAAAATAAAGTGTTTGTTGTTTTCTGGCAGTTAGGAAATTCTATCGCATATTTTGAAAACCTATAAATTTCTTACTAGATCTTGAGAGGTATTAAAGCTGTTCTAGACAAGAATATCCTGTTTGAAAGCATGATAACAAACATGTACATTCAATTTGTCTCCGGTTATGAAAGGGCACCTACAGTGTTTAACAGCAGGATGATGAGGTTGAGTGTTAAATGGGATCCAGTGAGAAGGTTCAGGCTGAAATATCTTTCCTTGAGTTATGTTTGTTTGTCAAAACACCACTTTTTAATAAAATTGCAATAAGTGCAAACTGTGTACATTCAAATTTACTTACTGCAAGAAATAATATCAGCAGACATTGAAACAAGTAAATCAATGCTCATTTGTAGCTGATGTATGTGTTCGCATGGCCAAAAAGAGCTCGGGTAGGAGGACTGGTAGGCAGTTGAATATGTAATACAAATTGTATAAAGCAGAAGTGACAACTGATGAGTATCATGTTGGATGAAGGTGGCAACAAGCAATCAAAAAGAAAGCAAGGTAATATTTGACCCAGTGGAGCTTGAGAAAGAGCCCCCAAATTTTCATTTTCAGCCAGATTCCAGTATCTAAAGAGAAAGGGACAATGGATTCAGTGCTACTCCAGGACCTTACCAAGTCCATGTGACCTCCTGCCAGAATTTTTAAAATTTACTTCAGTGTGCTCTGAGACTTAGCACTGGATGAAGGTTGTATTATCTATGCGTATTATTAGAGATGCTTCTACTGTATAATTGACTACCCTTTTTCTCTCTCCTCTGCAGATTTTTCCAGTACACCTGTAGATGGCAGCTTAAAGAAACTGGATGTAAACAAAGAGAACAAGTATCCAGGTTCTCCAGCAAACTGTGACACACCAAATCAAGTGGATAAGGTGTCCGATCTATCTTCAAGTCTTTCTGGAACAGATCTGGAGGAAGGGGAAATTTTAAGTGAAAGTGATGAGTCGCCTGCAACTTCACCTGTTTCTCCAACCAAGAGGGCCAAGGTAGCACAGCCAGTAGGAAATAAACCAAGTCAAAAATCTGTTTTAAAGAGGAAATCTGAAGAAAGACTTGTTTCAAAAGAAACCCACGAAACAGCAGGTGCATCAACACGCAGTCCAAAGAGTCGTTTTAAAACAGTTTGCCCTGCAGCAAGCAAAGCTTCTTTTTCCACCGTAGAGGAAATAATGGAGACCTTCAAGTTGGTTCGCACTGAGATCCGGAAAAAGTACATGAAGCTTCATAAAACCTTCCCTAAGAAGAGCTTCTATGGGGTGATGGATAATTTTCGAGAGTCTTTTTTAGAGTTTGTGGAAGGTGCTTATTTCGGTGATATATGCAGCCAGGCAGAGGAGCTGAAGTCCATGCTGAAGAAGCTGATTGAATCTGTGTTTGGCAAAGTATCAAATAATGGTATTGTGAAGCGCATTTTTGAACAGCAAGCAGTTGATCTAAAGCAAAAGCTGTGGGACTTTGTAGACGTTCAAGTGGACTACTTGTTCAGAGACATTCAGTCGACACTGAAGAGTCATTGCAAACCAGCGAGGGCTCAGGCTGAGGGCAAGAAGCCCAGTAGAAACGAGAGAGAGTCTCGACAGACTTCTCTAAAGAAGCCACAGTGTCAACAGACAGAAGCTCAGGCTGCTCCCAACAGCCTGAATCCGACAAAGTCATGTGTTGTGGCTCCTTACAAAACAGGCCTTGGAAGCCGAGGCAAAGACATCAGAATCACATACATGGAAAAAGATGGAAATGCTGATTCACATCCATCAAACTGCCCAAATACAAAAACTGTGGTTGAGTTTCTTCCTCCCAAAAATCTGCCTATGACTCCAGACAAAAATAACAAATCTTTGGTGATCTCTCAGAATGGCCCTATGCTTGACAAAACAGACTTTGAGCTTCTCACAGAGCAGCAAGCCTCCAGTTTAACGTTCAACCTGGTGAGGGACTCTCAAATGGGAGAAATCTTCAAGTGTCTCCTGCAGGGATCTGACTTATTAGAAAGCAGTAGCATCACTGGAGACAACACTGCCTGGTCCCTCAGTACTCCGAGGAAGGATAGAGAAAGATTCATCACCATCACCACACCATCAAAATTTGACTCTCCTTCTAAACTGATCTCTCCAACCAAATTCGATACTCCCTCCAAACTTATTACCACGTGGTCTAGTATTTCACCTCGCAAGATGTCGTCCCCGCGACTGAAAGATGAGATTCCACTGAACCCAGCCTTTTTTGATGAAAGTTGCCTGTTAGAAGTTCCACAGGAGAACAGAACGCCGCTGCAGGCCAGCTTGGCTGCACAGAAGACTTATTCGATTCTAGCTGAAGATCTGGCAGTGTCCCTCACCATTCCATCGCCTCTCAAATCCGAAAGCCACCTCAGTTTCCTGCAGCCGTCGACCATGAGCATGCAGATCATGTCCACTCCCGATAGCGTCATCAGTGCGCACATAAGTGAGGACGCCATGCTGGATGGGGAGGACGCCACAGAGCAGGACATTCACCTGGCCCTCGACACCGACAACTCCACCTGTGGCTCCAGCAGCAGCACGGCCTCGGAACCACTCGCCACGCCTTTCGTTTTCAAGCCCGACGTACCTATGCAGGCACTGGTGATGGAGAAGTCCAACGATCACTTCATCGTGAAGATTCGGCAGGCGAACACAAGTGCCGATATCACACTGACTGCTGATGACAGCTTCAGTCGAACACTAATAGAAGATGATCAGCAACAGATGTCAGATGTCTGTCATATTGTAGATGAAGGTTTAACACTAACAAACAAAAAACAAGATATGTCAGTTCAACCAAATACCTCAAAGGATTGTTTATCCAATGGGCCTTCAAAAAATTTGCCTGAAGATGCTCCTTTCGATAACAGTTTGAACAACGGTTGTCAAAAGTCTGCTGCTGCTTCTGATGAGGGTACAACTCATACACATGTCAAAGAAGAACACAAACCTCCGAAAACTCCTACAAAAGCTCTTTCATGTAAGTCACCGAAAAGGATTCGTCCCTCTAAATGTGCTGTGTCAGATAAGAGTCTGCCTCACCCTGCTGAAAGCTCAGACACAAATCAACATAGCCGAGCATCACGGTCGCACATTTCAGACTCGGAGAGAGAAGAAATGGACGTGTCCGAGTCAGAGAGGAGTCTCACCATTGCAGAGGACACCAGCAGCTCACCGGAGAAACAGCAGAGGGACTGTAACAACGGCAGGAAACGGAAGAGGCATCAAGAGAAATCGAAGGCAAAGAGGTCCAGAAAGGCGGAAAAGGAGAGCACAGAGGAGATGGCATCGAGTTTAAAGGAGGTCGACGAGGAGCAGGTGTGGAGCTCACCGACGGCATGTGTGTCACCCAACAGTCTGTCTGCTAAGAATGTCATCAGGAAGAAGGGCGAGGTGGTGATAACATGGACCAGGTCAGTCGCTGAATGGAAGATTTAAAACTTGTTGGCAGCTAACGTGGTTCTGATATTGTCACATTTAAAGAGTCACTGCTTTTAAATGTTGGGAAGGAACTAAATACATTGACCTTTTATGTTCCAAAGCACTTTTTGCTAATTGACAGCCATTCTGCACAAGGTGTACTATTACTTTAACTTGCTATACTAATGCCTTTACAGTAGGGCTGGACCCGAATATCTGAATGTTCAGTCGTTACGGTGGTATCTCAATATTAATTTTGAGATCCGAATATTAGGATCACCCACCCCTCGTCGGACTACCGGATTATTTGTTATCTATTTGTCTCCCCCATCGGCCGATGTCACACGATACGAATATCGGCCCGTCCCTTCGTCTCTGTCTCCAACCCCGTTGGACGATCAGAATATTTGGATATTCGTCAATAATTGGGGCCGAATATCCGGAGCCCAGAATTTGCTGTTCGAGCCAGCCCTACACTATAGCCACTATATCTTTAATGAAATGAGTGTAGATCTTGGCTCCAGATATTGTCATCTAATAGGGATTTTACTTTTTAAACCTTATCAACAGCTGAAGAACAAAGTTTAAGGTTACACGTCTAAGGGTTCAGTGCTTAACTTAGATTTGTAATTATGTAACTACATCATTATGCATAAAGAACTAATATTAAAGGAGCAGTTCAACATCTTTTAAAATATACTTTGCATTCCTTTTGAGAGTAAGATTGCATGATTGACAGCATTCTCGTGTGTTTCTGTTAAGTACGACTGTGGTTAGCCTAGTTTAGCATGAGCAGCTATCCTGACTTTGCTCAAATCTCGAAGCATATTAACATGTATCTAATTTTGTTGGTGTCTTTTTTTGGTCACTGAGTGCAGGTGTTGGCCTCTTGTAAACAACAGACATTACATTTGGCTTTTGTTATCCAAAATGTAGCACACAACACGCTAGTGCAGAAATAGGTAATTTTTTCAGTTCAGTTTAAACCAAGAAGCTTTAGAGGTGGAGTTGTGTGGAGGTTTTCCCCTGCTTCTTTATATTTTTAGTCTTTATGCTCAGCTAGAAACTGTTACTCATGTTGGAGGCAGTTTAATGAAGTTTCATATAAATATGTGGTCGCAAAAACAGCGCTCAGTGTCTTTGTTCTTCTCATTCCAGAGATGAAGATCGAGCTATTCTGATGGAACTGAAGACAAAAGGTGCCTCACGTGAAACGTTCTCTGCCCTGTCAGAGAAGCTTAACAAGCCATCAGAGCAGGTAAATGAATCTCTTCTCCTTTTTTTTCTTTTTTGTTGTAGTTATGTATTCTAAGACTGTGTCAAAAGAGCATCCGATAACTGTTGACTCTTATTTTTCCCCTCAGATTGCTCACAGATTTTATCAGCTCATGAAGCTTTTCAAGAAGCAGGAGAAAAAGGACACCTGATCCCTCCGACTGTGCGTGCAAACAGTTCCTGTGTTGGAGCTTTTCTCCTCCTGTGTGGTTGCACCGATACTTGACGTGGCATGGAAAGAAGTGAACGCCGAGTGTTTGAGTCATGACACGGTTGAGGCTGCTGTGTCCATTGAGAACCGAAGCCATGCATCAACCATCGGCGAACACAAACATGGACAGGAGTTTTAGCCAAACGTTGATTTTTATTTGAAGGTGAAGGTCTGGTTTGAAGTGTTTTGTTTTAGATGCTTAACTACCTACTCGTACTATTTGGAACAATGAAACATCCTCTCAGTATAAACACAGGCAGTGCTTCAGATGCACTTTTTGTGTTTTTGCAATCAGCACTACAGCACCAAGTCTGGGTATTTACTGATATCTAACCCTCACAGAAGTGGAGAAAGAGTTTGTGATTTCTTTTCTTACACATTTCAAAAATGTTCACAAGTCCTTAGGTTAATTAAACACCTAATATGTAATACACGTTTTAATCTAAACAACTGAGGGGAACTATCTTCAAACTACAATAATTCCAGCTTCCAAGGCAAGTATACTCAAATTGTCTTAATTCTAATTACATTTTTAGTTGCAGATGCTCACTATAAACAATTTGAAGCATCACCTGTCAGTAGACCTCATGCTAACAGACTGATCGTTTCGGCCCTTTTATTTTATTGGCAGTATTTGTATGTGAATCGAGTGCTTTATACGTTTGAAGGTAGTTAACATGTTTACAGTCCATGTACATGATCTCTGTTAATACACATGAAACATTTTGTATATGGGCTTGATTGAAATGTGTTCTTTTTTTGCTTATCAACAGTATGGAAGACAATACTGTGAATATTGTATCTACTTCTTTACTGAAAATAAAGTTTTATTTATTTATGTTGGTGTCCAGTTTTAGTTTTTCTAAATGCAAGCATTCCAGAAAATAATAGAAATAGAGTAAAATAGCTAAAGGGGAATGATGTACAGTGTCTTACAAAACTATAACTGAGATTAGACTTTAATATAATTTTTGTAAAGTAAAGGACTAACTTGCAGATGTAACATGTTGCCCCGGTGTTTCCTTTTGTGTGGATTCTTCATACATAAAAGGGCGGTGGGTGTCCAACTTTCATTTCAGTCCTTTCCCTCTGTAAGGAGAAAATAAAGAGAATTCAAGGAAAAAAGAAACCACTTGTGGACTTAAACACAGGAAAGGTCAGTGACAGAAAAAGCAGCAGCTGATGACAGAAAAATCCTTGAATCTGAAAAGAAACCCCCCCACAAAAAAAGTCAAACTATTAACAGGCTTTTGGAGGGCACTGTACAGCATCTACCCCAGCGGGAGATAACATGTCGGGTCGCACTACATACTGTGTTCACCATGACACAAATATTCATAAAGTGGGCCACAAAGTATGGAAATTGAGGCCAGTGCCTAGGGGTGCCATTTGTAACTCAGTAGCAGAGCAGGCAGTGACAGTAAGTGGAGGACAGGAGTAAACAGGGCTGCTACTAGACTTTACTGTACCACGTTTTGGATGGATGCCTCATATTTCACTGTCAGATTAAATATACCACTCAGTGTGACTCAATCATGTGATGCTGTGTGAGTCATTTAAGTGTCAGGCACAAAAATCCTTTCAAATCTTCTCTTCGTCTTTGATCGTCAGTGTGTCTTTGGTGATTGTTACAGGCAACCTTGTAAGTCTAAAAGCATGCTAGGCTTTCCACATTTTTAAACACAGCTGCTGCCTCATTTTAAATGTTTTTGTTTTTTAAAAATCTAGTCCAGGGTATATCTGAATACTCAGGTTTTCAATTTCGTATTCTGCTTCAATGTGTGTCAGGCTGCTTTAGATATATCCCTCTCAAGCACAGGTCCACCTTGAAAATATGGTCTTAACTTTTGATCAGTAATGATATTTGCTGTATATAAACAGCAGTGCAGATTATCTGTATGTATTTATGCCCTTTCAGAACATCTAAGGGTGGATTTGTGCCTAGATACCTCATAAATTCTGGCAGTGAAATCTCAACAGAATGTTAGTCCTGGTAGTCCAAATTAGTTGCCTGGGCCGCATAAGGACTTTAAACTTCAGCATTGTGTTATTTTATACATTATATTTTGGCTCACTGTAAAAGTTGAACTGTTATCCTCACCTTGGTACTGTCTTTTCTTCAAGGACTACTCTGTATGTGGCTTCATTCATTCTCCCTTCAATTCTGATCAGTCTCCCTGTTCCTGACGCTGAGAAGCATGCCATGATACTACCACCACCGTGCTTCACCAAGATGATGGCATTAACAGGTGATGAGCTGGGCCTGCTGTTCAACAGAATTAGTGCTTGGAGTTCTGCTCAAAGAGATACATTTTTTCCTTCATCAGATCAAGAAATCTTTTTTCCAAGTCCTTTAATTTGGATTCTACCCACACCTGGCAACAGTACGTTTCTTGTATTTAGCTGCCAGATTTGGTGTTACTTGTCAAGCATTGGCAAAGGTCTGACTCACAATTCTGTGCAGGCTAGTCAAGTTCTTCCACCACAGCTGTGAAAACCAGCTGGTTTTGTTCATAGAAATACTATCACAGTAAAAAAAAAAAAAAAAAAAAGGAAAGATTCAAGCATGAATTGCTGACACCAAGTTGGAAAAACATCATCTAAAGCATCATTGCATGCTGCAGCATGGAAAATTAAATCTCAAATTGAGCTCCACTTCCTAAGAAAAGGGGGATAAGGACAGCTGCATCCACATACTTTTGGTAATATAGTGTCCAATATAAGCAACAGTGCTGAATTCATCGTGTATTGACATCTCAGTTGATGCTATTTCCAGTGTAGTGTGCTCTTAAAAGTGGCAGGATGAACCTTACCTCAGGGCATTATAGGGTGATGTGGTGGATCAATGGTCTCAAACCGGAGTCCTAGTTTGCAGCAGCTTTCAAATAGTGTCAGCTACACTGCACCATAGTCTCGTCTGTCTTCGAGGGATGACCAATGAGTCCCGATGTCGCCGTAGATGAGTCTTTTATAATGGCTTCATGCTAAAGCACACAAGACACCAGGAACATGTGAGTAAAACCAATTTTACAGCACCATTCTGTTCATATACGAAACCCTACAAACTACTCAAGTTTTTTCTTTACTTACTTACAGCCAATAATAATATGACAGAAGATGGGGGATTGGAACTTATTAGGGAGCATTTTAGAAGAGGTCCACATTCATTCCACCATTGTGGGGAAGATCTGGCTCACCATCCTCTTCATTTTCCGGATGCTTGTGCTTGGTGTTGCGGCTGAGGATGTCTGGGACGATGAACAGAGTGAGTTTGTTTGCAACACTGAGCAACCCGGCTGCAAGAACGTCTGCTACGACCAGGCTTTCCCCATCTCCCTCATCCGCTACTGGGTGCTGCAGATCATCTTTGTGTCCTCTCCCTCACTGGTCTACATGGGCCACGCTCTGTACCGTCTGAGAACACTTGAGAAGGAGCGGCATAGGAAGAAAGCCTTTCTGAAAGCTGAGCTGGAGGGGACAGACCCCGTCCAGGAGGACCATAAAAGAATCGAGCGAGAGCTCAGGAAACTAGATGAACAGAAAAGAGTAAGGAAAGCTCCGCTCAGAGGCTCCTTGCTGCGCACATATGTTTTCCATATCTTGACCAGATCTGTGGTGGAGGTGGGTTTCATTATTGGTCAGTGTGCTCTGTACGGCATTGGACTGTCGCCTCTGTACAAATGTGAAAGGTTGCCTTGTCCCAATAGTGTCGACTGTTTTGTGTCACGACCAACAGAGAAGAATATTTTCATGGTTTTCATGCTGGTCATTGCTGGAGTTTCTTTATTCCTCAACCTCCTGGAGATTTTCCATCTGGGAGTTAAGAGGATCAAGCTGATCTTGTATGGATACAAATATGGAGATGATGACAGTGTGTGCAGGTCAAAGAAAAACTCAATGGTGCAGCAGGTTTGTGTGCTCACTAACTCCTCACCACAGAGGTTGATGCAGCTCACGCACATGACCTGCTCTGTTGTGCCTGATGCTCATGGGGAGACTCTGCCTTTGCATTTGGTTCCAGTGGCCCTTCAGAATCAGGAGGTCTCCAACAACTCCAACCAGCAGCCTGCACAGATGTACCAGGCGAGTCAAGCTGACAACCAACAGCCGGGGGCCGTGGAGCGGCGCCACACTCTGGAGAACAGGAAGCCCTCGTGCAGCAGCGATGAGTCAAATGGGCCTCATAGCTCGGGCAAGCCACGCTACGCAGGGCCCCGACCTACACTGATGGCCGGCCACATGGAGATCCCAGCAGCCCTGAGGAACCCACAGAGGAAGCAGAGCAGAGTGAGTGTCTGTAAGGAGCTCAGTGACATGAGCGACTCCCTAGAGAGCGACCACTACCCTACACCAGCCAGGAAGTGCAGCTTTATGTCTCGGGGACTGTCAGAGAGCAAACTAGGCAGTTCGTCCGACAGTGGAGGCTCTCAGAGCGGAGCAGACATCGAGGCCCAGCTTCTCAACCACGGGGAGAGTCCAGTGATGACACCGCCACCTCCAGCCAGTGGCAGGAGGATGTCCATGGTGAGCAAACTTGGCTGAGTGATCAGATTAACTGAATACATTCATAAAGGCCTCATACAAACTGTGACTGACTGAAACCTTCGCCTATAGAAGACTTAAAATACCTTAAGGCAGATTAATAATGTGAATCCAGTGACCCATTGTTAAACATGTGGCTGCCATCAGTCACATCAGTTCCACTGAAACATGCCCCCAGGCTGTGATTGACCTCTGGATTGTTTTTCATTTTGACATCGACAACTCAATAGAAAAGCTAATTCACACCTTATCATGAAAACTAGTGACAGTGTTTGTATTTAGTGTTGGCAGGTTTATGCTGCTCTCTGCTGGACAACACTGAGACACAAAATACCTCATAGATTAACCTATAACAAGACTGATACGGAGTAGTTGTAGTTGAAAGTTGGATGTGGTTAAAATTGCATTCTATTGCACCTAAAACCACACTATTCAGAGATTTCACAAAGATTTCATCAATTTTACTCCTCTTGGATGTTTGAAGTTTTAGGTGTTTACGAGAACAATGACTATGTATGGGATGTTTTGGATCTAATAATTTGAGATTAAAAGGTTCACATTTCATAGATTATAGATTTTTCAATGATGCAATTTTAAGAGATTCTGACCATAGTATTTCTATTTTTTGTTTAAGAACCTAAATAAGGGACTCGTTATTCAAAGCAGACTATTTTCATACATCTTGAAACATGACTGAAGGGGGATCTTTAAACTACTGAAGATGAAAAAAACAAGCTTTTTCAGCTGCGGTTTAGATATGTCTGTGATTTGAATAGTAATGTGTTGTCCACATTTTTTTTCTTTCAGAGCATGATTCTGGAGCTGTCATCAATCATGAAAAAGTGAACTGAAAATGATCGTTTTGGGACCACACTAGCAGACACATGGGAGTTCTAAAGGGGCCATGGGCTCCTGACCGCAAAGCGAATCTCATCCTGTCTCTCGACAGCAATGTTTTGTTTAAATGGTGTTTTAACTGTATGTATTATGCATGAACAAGGGACTCAGTTCAGTTACGCTAACACACCATTCCAGGGTCAGATACTTTATGATTTGCTTCATGTTCTATGCAAAAGATATCTTCAGCTTCTGACTACTTTCACACTGATTGCGACCGACTTGCTGTTTAGATTAGAGGGTCGTTTTGGTGACAATAAATCAAAGATTAATCAGAATTGTATTTGGGCCGAAACATATGTGACTGCTCATAAAATGAGACCTAACAACTGTTGCAACAACATTTCACAGAAGGTTGCATTCAAAGACTGTGGAATTGGCAACCATGAAAAAAAAACAACAAAAACCCATTTAAAACAATGTTTATGGTTTATCCATATACTGTATATAAAGGCAACATGTTACCTATTTCTCCAACTGCAGACAGTGTAGTGTAAAGTGTAAAATGTCATGGAAATGGGCAGTGCCATCTTCGCTGGCAATGCCATTTGCAACCAGAAATTGTGCTGTAATGATCAGGTATTGGAGACATTGTATTGGTTTTTCTATAAAAAATGTGACGAGTAACTGCTAGTTGTCTAGCTAGCAAGCTACATATCAGCTACCTTTTTCGCTGCAGCTTGGGTACTAATTAAATTAGCTTTCAAAACACAAATTAACTTTGTGAAAAGATCTGCGAAGGTCCCCCCAGATCCCTCATTTTGTAGTATGAAACATTGATAAATCACACAATTAAACAAAGCAACAGTCCCTCCACATTCTATTGAGTTCCTGAACAAACAAGTCTTTTTTCTTTTCTTCTTGCATCACATTAAATCAAAAAACTTAAAAAAAAAAAAATCATCATAAAAACATTTAACAAATATCCACATGGTAAGAAATGCTTCAAATGAAATGCATAAATTGGACATTTGGAAAATAAAAAATATCAAAGGCAATTAATAAAAAATATAAAAAATATTTTGGCCTCACCTGTTGGGAGCAGTCACTTCATCCATCTTTATATCAAGCAGCCATGAACAGCAAAAGACTCTGTAGTGATTTGGTACTAGTAGCCAAACTGTGTTACCAGTATTTCCACATTCATCACGTGATGGACATTGATGCAAAAATTATTTTTCCTAAGCGCAATCTTTGGTAGAGGAGCATGTCAATAAAGGTTTCTCAAATTTCTACAAACCCAGCAAAATGACTGTAAGAAAATTACTAGGATTTGATCCATTCAGTTCAATACAAGTCTAAAAAGTCTAAAAGAGCTGTATATATTTAAATCCATTCATGTAAGTCAATATCTTGGTTTCATCTGCTCTGAACAGGCTTAATAGAGAATTAAAGCTGCAAGCAGCGTTGGACGGATCCTCGCATCCTTGCTGGTCGGCGAATCCAAGCATGTCCACCAGACGGCACTAAATTTCAGGCCGATTGGAGCACGTACAGGCTAGTTATAGAGCACTTCCTTCAGTCCACCAGGTGGCGCTGTGACTGTGGCTGTATATCAGCATGTGAATGTCATCAGGGCAGGAGTGTGATCACACATGTAAAGTTTGGGGCAGATTGGAGCACGTTCAGGGCAGTTACCCTGTACCTATTATTTTGAAACATAAAAACATAGTCTATTCTTGAGGATACTGCATGTGGAGGAGAATAGTATGTATAGTGTTTGTCAGATGGGTGTCATTCCCTCCAAATATCAAGCAAGCCCATCTCAACCAAACCCCTTCTCAGCAATTTAGTCAGAGGGGACGTATTTCTCTTACTATTAGATGTATCCCATTTACCATTTACTACTGTATTAAAATCTCCTGCACACATCAATGTGCCTTGTGACTCTGATGAAATCAGTTCAAGTACTTTTTTCATAATTTTTTGATCACTTTGTGGAGGTAAATATACACAAAAAACGGTTGTCAGATTGTTTCCTGTCTTGCCTTGCAAAATTACATGTGTGTGTGTGCATGTACTTCTGTGGGTATGTTAGCAGCTTAAGCACCATTTTTGCAGAAGTTTATGTCTGCAGGATGGAGGTTCTTTTGTGGTGAGAGGAAAGATTTGGTAAATAGTACACACTGGTAATCTAAAGTAAATGCAGGGTGTTGCACAGGCAGATTATAGATTACATAGTGTTATGTAAGGCATCCTTGTAGGTTTTTCATCTCAATTTTACAATATGCAGCAGTTTACTTTTACAAGTTTATTTTGTATTAAATGTGTTCTACGCTCTGTGAAAGACCAAAAAGTATTAGACCAAGTCAAAGACAACTTCAAGTTTTTGTACTAATGAAATTAAATCATGTAAAATGATTTATTGACAGGTAACACACAACACAGTGTGAAGTCAAAGACTTAACAGTGGGAGGGAAGCAATGCTATACAGCCTTAGGTCTGATGAGAAACTTGTAGCTTGGTTGGACATTTCGCTTTAGAGGTGTTCTGTTTCTCCATCCACCCTCAGCTGTGATCATGTGACTGTGATGAAGACTGGACAGCAGGTACAAAAAACTTTGCTGGTGCAATTGAAACACATTTGTTTGCACAAGTAAAATGTGGTAGGAGCACAGTGGCCTCTAACTTAAAATTTTAGGAGCGCAAGCAGAAAATTTAGGGGCGCATACCGAAATCGACTTGCAAAGTAAATAGTCACATTTCCGCTCATTTTCACTGTATTACTGATAAATACTTGAACAATAAATGCAGAAACTATAATGTTTTCAAATCACATTTTATTGTGCAGCAGTTGACACAACATAACTAGATAAGCTCTCAAGAGCATAGTACTCCGCCAAGGCTGCTCAGTTGACGTATAATTTCTGACGGATGAAATCTTCAATAAAAAATGACCTTGTGCTGAGCACAGGCATGTGTTCTTCCTGTGCATGTTATGTATTTATACCGAATCACATGTAAATTACCCTGTTGATCAGTTCATCTCTTTTGGCAAGCCTTTTTTTTGCTAGATTTAAAATAACCATTCCCTCCGGGCTTTTATTTTGAAGACATTTTTTTAAATGTTGCAGGCTTTTATTTTGTAACCATTCCAGCGGCACAGGAAGCGTTTATCTAAGAAAAGGTTACTTGACAAGACGAAGACGCTGCCGAAAAGTCCGAAAATTCACGTGAAGATGAAAGACAACGGTTCCAGGCGCTTCAGTGAGTGTATTAATCCTTTTTGTCCTGTATGTGGTTTGTTTTTGTGAGTCAATAACCTGTAATGCATGCTGTTAGCCGCGCTAGCACAGCGCTAGCCGCGCTAATACAGCGCTAGCACAGCGTTAGCCGCGCTAATACAACGTTAGCCGTGCTAGCCGCGCTAATACAGCGCTAGCCGCGCTATTACAGCGTTAGCCACGCTATTACAGCGTTAGCCGTGCTAGCCACGCTATTACAGCGTTAGCCGTGCTAGCCGCGCTAATACAGCGCTAGCCGCGCTAGCACAGTAATAAGGTCACACTGACAGCACGTTCTGCAGCTGGGTAGTTGAGTAACAATTTTATAAACGCACAAATGGGTGGAAGTGTGATTTATGCGCCCGAAAATGCAGTTAAATCACAGAGCAGTGTAAAGAAACTGGTCACCTAGCAACCTGAATTAGTCTAGGTAACATTTTATTATGTGTTTTCTGCTCAAGTTAATGTTCTGGTTTGTTTCATTTTGAATTACTCCTGATCTTGAAAGGTTTTAAACTGTGCAGTCAAAGTAGTTACAACTGTGAGCAAATAGCTTGAAATGAACTGCACTAGACTGCCCTGTTCATAACCGACGATTCTTTCACAGAATGCTATATCAAGAGTTATTGTGCAATGATAGTGATAAATGCGGCCCATTTTTTTCAACTGTTTCCTGTTGTATGTGTACCCTAGATTGTTTTGATAATTTAATTTGTTGTAGCCATTTATTTAATCCATTTTAGTCCACTCCACAGCAACACCGTCTGAACTGACCAGTCTGGTGAAATTCTGGACTGGATGGGAGACTCTACCACGAACTCTCTCCTCAGAAGTAGTGAATGGCAGATACCTGACAGCCTCCACCTGCTATGACACCTTACATTCCCAGGACAGTACAAGGACTACGCATCATTTAAGACTGACATCCTGGCCTGTATTTGCACTTGTCAGACAAGATATGTGTTGTTCTCTAGTTAGTTTTACTTGACTGACAAAACTAAGTGCACTGTTGGATTCCCTCCCCTACCTGTTCTTCCAACTCACCTGACAGGTCATCTGGCTCAAGTATGCGTGTTTCTGCCATACATTTAATGTATCTGAAGTTAAGATATTTCTGGTGAACAATATATGCAATCACGGCATTAAAGCAGGAGTTAAAAATGAACTGGACTGTACTGACTTTATTTTGTCACTGGTGAATGGGATGAAAATCCATTGCAATATTACAAAACAGCAGCCTATATATATATATATATATAGTATGCCAAATACTTTCAGAGCAAAAAATATTTTTAAATTGCCCATCACTATCAACCTACTTCGACAGGCATTTTTTTGCACATTGAAATTTGAGATTGTTTGAATGACACTATCTCAGAACAATGATAAAGAATCTATAATACTGAACAAGTAGATCAATAATCTCAGATTATGGGTGACTTGAAATATGAAAAAAATGAAGTGGCTATGAAAAGTCCAATCTTTCAAACCTGACATGTTGTTTTGTGTAATTAGCCCTGCATCCAGTCATTACCATGACATTGGCATAATGGAACCATGACCACATACATCGTTCTGAATATAGTGGCATTTTTCTAATGGCAAATTTTCATGCTTTGACAGATACAGCGGTGGAAAAAAGTTTTCAGGCACCCTTGAAATTTTACACAATCTCAAATATTATCGTGAAATATTTGTTGGAAAGTCTTTTGTGTTTCAAAAGGTTTGACTGCATTAGACAGACAAATTATGCTTTTTTTTGTTTATTGTTTACATGAATAACAAAACTAAATTCTACCAAAATGACCCAATAGTCAAAATTTATTATTTTTAAGGAACCAATCAATTTTAAGTTTTTATTGGCTTATTATTTGAAGACCTCAGAGGGAATCTTAAAGCAATATTTCACAAATGTATGAGGTGTCCAAAAACTTTTTTCCACCGCTGTATTTAATAGCAATCTGATATGCTTATGTTAGCAAGATAAATAAGTAAAAATTTCAGGCTTTTCTCTTGAATTATTTTTGAGCTATTATATATATAATATATATAGCATAAAATTTCAATGTGAGAAAAAAAAAATACTGAAACTAGGTCTACTGTCCACTTCAAAAAAATCTAAAAGTATTTGACATACTCAGCTAATATTTCACAGATACCATTATCTATACATGAGACAGACATATTAAGTTCCAGTAAGTTACAAAGGTGCTCTGGGGATGCAACCATTCTTTGTCGCCCAGCTGCTCCTCTCTCTGAGTGCACAGTTGCAATGTACTGATTCCTGTTTTCTTTTTCTGAGCTGATGAGATGGTGTAGCTGTGTTAGTGCATTTAAAATAGCTGGGCAAATTTCTACTTGGTTGGATAAAGCATTTAAAAACACAAGTTCTTGTGTGCAAGTTAACTCTAAGAAGTCCAGTTCCAGAGGCATGCGTCCGAGAATATGCTCCAAACGAGAACGAATTCTCACATAAAGATGATTTAACAATAGTTCCTAGAATAGAGAAAAACAAAGTTATAAAATGCAAACCACCAATGGGATAAATGACTTAACCTGAGTGAAAGTCTAGACTGCCCCATTAGACACTTCTTTTAGAAAAAATTAAAGGAGGATACACATAGTAAACAGGAAACAGTTGAAAACATGGGCCTCATTTATCACTATCATTGCACAATAACTCTTGATATAGCATTCTGTGAAAGAATGGTTGGTTATGAACAGGGCAGTCTAGGGCAGTTCATTTCAAGCTATTCGCTTACAGTTGTAATTACTTTGACTGCACAGTTTAAACCCTTTCAAGATCAGGAGTAATTTAAAATGAAACAAACCAGATCATTAACTTGAGCAGAAAACACATAATAAAATGTTACCTAGACTAATTCAGGTTGCTAGGTGACCAGTTTCTTTACACTGCTCTGTGATTTAACTGCATTTTCGGGCGCATTTGTGCGTTTATAAAATTGTTACTCAACTACTCAGCTGCAGAACATGCTGTCAGTGTGACCTTATTACTGTGCTAGCGCGGCTAGCACTGTATTAGCGCGGCTAGCACGGCTAACGCTGTAATAGCGTGGCTAGCACGGCTAACGCTGTAATAGCGTGACTAGCGCTGTATTGGCTAGCGCGGCTAACCCTGTATTAGCGTGGCTAGCGCTGTGCTAGCGCCGTATTAGCGCGGCTAACGCAGTATTAGCGCGGCTAACGCTGTATTAGCGCGGCTAACGCTGTATTAGCGCGGCTAGCGCTGTATTAGCGTGGCTAGCGCCGTGCTAGCGCGGCTAACGGCATGCATTACAGGTTACTGACTCTCACAAAAACAAACCACATACAGGACAAAAAGAATTAATACACTCACTGAAGCGCCTTCGTTCATGCTGGTAGCCGTGGTTGACCCCGGTATTGTGAGGTCAACCGACCGCGTCACATGACCGGAGGAGCGTCACGTGATTGGCTAGGCGTTGGTTCGATTTTGGCCAAGATCGATTGCTTAAGCCTGAGTCCCCTGGATGTGAACAGTGAATTTTTTGACGGCGAATTTTGAACATTGAATTTTTTGACGGCGACTTTTGAACATTGAATTTTTTGATGGTGAATTTTGAACACATCGAATTTTTTGACGGCGAATTTTGAAGACATCGAATTTTTTTGATGGCGAATTTTGAAGACATTGAATTTTTAACTGGTTTTTAGAATTTTGATGAGCTAAATTCAGGCATTAAAAATTCACATACGTAATTTTGATGCAAAAAAAATTCAAAGTAAGACATTCAGCAGCTTTTAAAATTCAGAATCTGATGAGTCTGATTTGCTTCCATAGAATTTGCGTTCAAAATAAGGCTGACGGCTGAACGTAAATAATGGCTTTGTGAAACATTAGGAGCGTCACCGTCTCTCACACACATTGGCCTGCCTTCTTCTTCTTTGGTGTTCGTCTCCTTTCTTCTTCCTTTGGAGTTAATGTCGGTTGGCAAACCAGCTCATTTGCATGTTACTGTCAACTACTGGGCTGAAGTGTGGCACAGAAGTTTGTTAGCAACAAAAAAATATTCAATAATAATTTTTTAAAAATCGGCAAATTTACTGGTCGCACATGCGAGACTAGATGAAAAATTTACTTGCACTGTCTCAAATTTTAGTCGCAAAATGCGACCATTTAGTCGCAGTCTGGAGCCCTGGATGGATTAATATAGTAGTTTTGAGTTCTTTTGTTCAGACATAAAATGAATAGACAGATCTTGATTACCTTGACAGTTTTGGTGAAAATTTTCAAGATCTGTCTATTGATTTTGTCTGAACAAAAGAACTCAAACTACTGAACTACAGTGATTTCCTGCATTATCAGACCACCCCTGACCAAAGTGCACTTCTTCAATATAATGGCTCAATACATGAAATTTAAAGTTTAACAGCTTCAGGGCTTAAAGTGAAAAATATTCCTAAGCCTGAACTTTTTTTTTTTTTTTGCTTATGGGTGGGGGTCGGGGTACAATCTAGTTAACTAATAAGAAATGAAGATATTTGCCTTCACAAACTCAGTAGGCAGTGGTAGGTACTCCATCTGACTAAAATAAATAAGAAAATAGAAAATAAGCAAATACAGTTTACTACAGAAAATTACAGTTCAGTTCAATTAAAAAAACATTTACGGTGCTACAAGAACTGGTAAGCTGAATCTTTTTTTCCCCATCTATTTCTTCTTTCTTTCTGACATCTGTTCCTTCTTCTGTAAGTGTTGAGGCAATGTTCACTTTTCTGTTTGCCAGATGTTGAGTTACTCTGTGTAGACAGTTGCATAGTTAATACTATTTTGGTTACTGAGTATTGTCATACTCAGAGTAAGTCTCACAAGATGTGTATAACGTGATCTCGGTGTGTATTCAGTAGTGATGATATTTCAACTCCCTGTGAGCTCTATGTTCAGGTTAATAAACCCGAGGTTAAACATTCATTCAGACTCTCCTGTGAATGAATCTACATGGTGTCAGAAGTGGGATGGTGGAAGATCCCCAGGTGAAACTACGACTCTACTCGTCGGACCCGGTAGGACAGTAAAGGGAGCCACCGCTGTATCGAGCAGGCGGAAATGGCGGATGGATTCCGACGACCAGACCCCCTCATCTTCGATGGCAACGTGGCTGAGAACTAGCGCAAGTTTGAACGGGAACATGACATATTTATTGCCGCCGCACACAGCGACAAGCCTGCTAACTTTGGTGCATTACAAGACGAGCTTATCCGAGACCGACTAGTTTGTGGAATTAGCGACAGCGTCAGACGAGCCCTGCTAAAAGTGACTGAGCTCACGCTAGCTAAAGCCATACGTATTTGCCAGATAAGTGAACTCACAGAGCAGCACAGCAAAGCCCTTTCCACACCAAAAAATGTGTCTGTTGCAATTGTAAACACTGTACAGATAAAGCACAGCAACAACTTCAAAAGCAAGAGAAAGTATGCGATAAAGGCAGAAGACCTGAAACCAATAACAAGCTGCAAGAACTGTGGAGGCACACACCCAGCTAAACGTGAACAGTGCCTAGCTTTTGGCCAGCAATAACTGTAAAAAGTACAATCACTTCAAAAATCAATGCAGATCTGCAAGACTAGGTAAACCTAGGAAACAAATAAATCAGATATCTGCAGAAACAGATTCTGATAATGAACATACTTTCACTGTTGAAGGCATTTCAATATATGACGAATGTGACAAAAAAGGTCATTGCATAGTAACTGTCAATGACAAAAACCTCACTTTAAAGGTGGACACAGCAGCCAAATGCAACGTCATGTCCCAGGTTACATACAAGACTATAATGAAGAAAGAAAAACTCAGCAAGCCCCACAAGCAAGTTAAGCTAATTGCATTTGGAGGAGCTGTAATAAAGCCCATTGGAACAGTAACTCTACAGTGCACACAAGGTGAGCAGTCATACACTGTGCAATTCCAAGTGGTAAATGAAAACGTACAGTCAATACTTGGTCTACAGGACAGCCTAAAAATGAAGCTGGTTACCTTCAGCAAAGAAGTATACCACATAGACACTGAGCATAATCAAGATGTCACAAAGAGTATTTCAAGAGTACACAGACCTCTTTAAAGATGAAGTAGGCCGCCTACCTGTGATCTACCGCATGAAAGTCAACCCCAACGTAACACCAGTTGTTAATCCACCACGTCGTATCCCTGTGGCAATACAGAAAAACGTTGAGCAAGAACTCCAGAGAATGCAAGCTCTAGGGGTAATAGAACCAGTAAATGAGCCTACAGAATGGGTCTCCAACATGGTCACCACACACAAAAAAGAGACTGACGACGTACGCATCTGCATAGATCCAAAAGACTTGAACAATGCACTAATGCGTCATCATCCTATGCGCACCGTTAAAGAAGTAGCAGCTCAAATGGCAGGAGCTACTGTATTCTCGGTTCTAGATGCAAAAAGTTCCTTTTGGCAAATCAGATTGGATGAAGCCTCATCTCTCCTCACAACAGTCACAACTCCTCTTGGCAGATTTAAGTTCCTAAGAATGCCCTTTAGAATAAACACTGCCTCTGAAGTTTTTCAAAGAGCCATGGAGCAAATATTCACTGGATATCCCTGTGCAGTAGTGGTCGATGACATCATCATTGAAGGGAAAGGAGTTGAGGAGCATGACAAAAATCTGGAAAAGGTTTTGGAGGGAGCCAGACTGGTGAAGCTCAGGCTCAACCCCAGAAAATGCAAATTCAGACTAAAGGAAGTAAGCTACGCTGGACATGTGTTCACAGACAAAGGACTAAAAGCAGATCCAACAAAGATCACGGCAATAACCGACATGCCACCTCCTGAGGCTAAGACAGCCCTGCAGCGCTTCCTAGGATTGGTTAACTACTTGGGCAAATTCATTCCTAACTTAAGTGAGCTAACGGCACCACTAGGTCAGCTGCTACACAAAGATGTGGTGTGGAGCTGAACACCATATCAACAAGATGCATTTGAAAAGCTCAAAGCATGTGCAACAAGCTGTGATGCATCCCAGCATGGTTTAGGTGCTGCCTGTCTGCAAGAAGGAAAACCTATCGCATATGCATCACGCACACTGACTCAAACAGAGGTAAGATATGCACAGATTCAGAAAGAATTACTAGCTGTAATTTTTGCCTGCTACAAGTTTTATGACTACATCTATGGCAAACCTGTTGTGATTGAGACAGACCACCAGCCACTGGTCACAATCCATAGCAAAGCTTTCCACACAATCCCAGCACGCTTACAGCGCATGATGTTAGGGCTACAGAAATTCAACCTAACTCTAGTCTACAGAAAGGGAAAACACCTCTACTTGGCTGATACTCTTCCCGTGCGCCGAGTCATTTATTAGTTTGGTTGAGAGCAAAACCGGCGTTCCCCTCATTTCATTGGTAGTCGAACTCAATTGGCAAAGTAGTCCTATCATTTTTTTCCGAGCCAAACACCGGTGCCGTGTCGGAATACTTCAAGCCATGCAACTTTAATGTGCAGCAGCCAGTTTAAAAAAAAAAAAAAAAAAAAAAAAAGCGGCTACATTGATCGGTTGTGACTCACAGAATCTGAAGCAGAAAGTCTGAGTTAGCAAAGAAACCTGACAACCACCTTTGTGATACCCATTAACTCTGACTGAGGCTTTAGTTTTTGTCGAGCCGATGTACACAAAGTAAGCCTGGCTATAAACAGACTGACGTGAAAAAGAAAAGTCTTACCAAACTCGAGGACTATGGTGGACCAACGCCCTGCATCGATGCTTTGTGGTGAGAAGTTTGGCGCTCAGCCTCTTCTTTGGTTTTACTTGCATACAAAGAGACAACGCTGTAGGTGAATGCTGCCACCTACTGTCCGAACCTTTATGAAACCCAACCTCATTGGTTTTATGTGTTTTAATTAAATGCATGTCATACTAGAAAGACTCATGTATTCATTTTTATTAATAAAAATTGTGAATATCTGTAATTAGGTAAAAATTAGTAAATATGATCTTATAATGCCAATGACAGCACATAATCATTTTTTTCAGTGCACTAGCAATTGAAATGAATGAAAATGGGGTTTGCACAATACCGTATTTACAATGGTTATTAAGTCATTTCATTAATTAGGGTCATGTAGCATTTAAAAATTAGGTAAGAACTCTTAGTAGAGAATAAGCAAATAACAGCTATTTCAAATTGACAATATTAACACAAAACAGTCATCTAGAAAAATGAGAGAAAAATAAACAACAACTTGAACTACAAGCTTAAGAGCTATTACATTAAAAATGATGCACCAAAATCTACTAATACAATAATCAATATAATCTGTGTAAAAAGCATGTAGAAAAAACACCTGATGCAGTTTGCTGATACAGTCATTGACCAGTTATGAGAGGTATGAAGGATTTCACAGGTAGATAAGTGTGAGAAAGTCTGCACTGGTGACTCATAGACTCACTTCACTTGAATGTGAACTATGGCCTCTGCAAGTTCTAAGGCAAATATTGGAGGTGCACTTGTATCCATGTAATGCAGTGCCCAGAGGGATCTAACCCAGGTGAGATTCTAAAGAACATTTAAGCTGGTCAGGAAATTCTCCTAACAGCCCACTGCCTTCTTCCAGATGCTTCCTCTGGTAATTAATTTAACCGAGTAGCCACTTTTGAGTGGTTAAATTAATTACCAGTCACGTCTGTCAACGGCAGCTTTCCTCTTAACGGGTTTGGCACTTCGTAAGTTGCTAGGTTAACGTTTAGAGGTTAGGACAATAGAAAACCCCTTGGATAAGTTTAAATAAGGCCACCCATGGTCCCAAAGACTTAAGTAAGCTTTCAGAACCTTTTTAGTTGTAATGCACATATTAACCACCAGAGAAAATATATAAAATTATTGATTAATCATTGTGATAGGGATAAATACAATTTCCAATCTGTTAAACTTCAGTCCTTTTTAGAAAATGTGAGCATAATGGAGCATAATGACTGTTATCTTGCTCAATAATCATTTCCTAACATTATAATGTGGTTTTTGTGTCTTCCAACCACCTGCGTAGCGTCCATCACTGACACACCTGTGGCTCACTCACATCACTGATGGTCTGATTTGCGTAAATGATTTCTTGCATTACTTTTTTCAGCCACTCTGGACACTATGAGTTCATCCTCCACCAAGCCCAAGGCTCTAGCTCAAAAATGGAATAAAAGTGGATCAGATTTTAATGGTTTCTTCCTGTTATTATTCTCCAACCTTCCACCAGTTTTCACATATTTCACCTCAGTAGTTTTTGTATAATCTTGCTGGCAGACAGAAAAATAAATGGCACTAATTGCAAACTGCACTTTAGCGCTTACCTTGGCACCGGAGGAACAGCTGAAAATGAAACACAGTGAGTTAGATAATACTGCACTTTTTCAGTTAATAAACATTGCATGTTAAAAAAAAGAATTTACTGTGTGGAAATTTAATCTTGCAGCAGCAAATTTATTTATTCAATTATTTTGTTTTTTTGCAGGGGTGTCCAACATGCAGCCCACGGACCAAAAACGGTCCTCCAGAGGGTCCAATCCGGCCCTCAAAGTGTAAAAATTCCAGAGAAGACATTAACTACAGATAGTAAATTAGTAAAACTATAAATTTAAAATCATTTCTAGATCATGACAAGTTGTTTCGATCATAAAATAAAGTACTAGATTGTTCATTGCTCTTTTGTCATTTTGTTTTATTTTTGTAATATTTTGTCTTGTTTTTGTTGTTTTTTGTCTGACTTTTGTCTGATTTTTGTAGTTTGTCTCATGTTTTTGTCATTTTGTTTCTTGCTTTTGTCGTTTTGTCGTTCCTTTTCGTCTCGTTTGTGTTTTTCTTCTGATTTTTGTAATTTTGTGTTTTGTTTTATTCGTTGATTTGTGCATCGGTTTTGTTGTTTTGTATTTTTTTGTCTTGCTTGTGTTTGTCTACTTTTTTGTTGTTTTGTTTCTCACTTTTGTAATTTTTTGTCTTGTTTGTGTCATTTGTACAATTTTTTGTCTCATTTTTGTCGTTTGTCAAGTTTTTTGTCGCTTTGAAACTTTGTCTAATTTTTTGTCTCTGTTTTGTTTTGTGTTGTGCGACTTGTATTTTGTCTTTTTTTCTCATTTTTGTCGTTTTGTGTCTCGTTTACTTTTTTTCTAATTAATGGTGTGAAATAACATTCAATTTAAAATGACTTTAAATGAATACATGTTGGACCTGGGAGGTGGTTATAAAACAGGGCTCCATCCTCCAGACGGGGAGGCACTTTAAAGCTGCACTAATCAATATTTTAATATTGAATTAATATACACTATATTGCCAAAAGTATTCGCTCACCTTCCTTGACTTGCATATGAACGTAAGTGACATCCCATTCCTAATTCATAGGGTTCAATATGACGTCGGTCCACCCTTTGCAGCTATAACAGCTTCAACTCTTCTGGGAAGGCTGTCCACAAGGTTTAGGAGTGTGTTTATGGGAATTTTTGACCATTCTTCCAGAAGTGCATTTGTGAGGTCACACACTGATGTTGGACAAGAAGGTCTGGCTCTCAGTCTCCTCTCTAATTCATCCCAAAGGTGTTCTATCAGGTTGAGGTCAGGACTCTGTGCAGGCCAGTCAAGTTCATCCACACCAGACTCTGTCATCCATGTCTTTATGGACCTTGCTTTGTGCACTGGTGCACAGTCATGTTGGAAGAGGAAGGACCAGCTCCAAACTGTTCCCACAAAGTTGGGAGCATGGAATTGTCCAAAATGTCTTGGTATGCTGAAGCATTCAGAGTTCCTTTCACTGGAACTAAGGGGCCAAGCCCAGCTCCTGAAAAACAACCCCACACCATAATCCCCCCTCCACCAAACTTTACACTTGGCACAATGCAGTCTGACAAGTATCGTTCTCCTGGCAACCGCCAAACCCAGACTCGTCCATCAGATTGCCAGATGGAGAAGCGCCATTCGTCACTCCAGAGAAAGTGTCTCCACTGCTCTAGAGTCCAGTGGTGGCTGCTTTACACCACTGCATCCCACGCTTTGCATTGCACTTGGTGATGTATGGCTTGGATGCAGCTGCTCGGCCATGGAAACCCATTCCATGAAGCTCTCTGCTGAAGCACTGTTCTTGAGCTAATCTGAAGGCCACATGAGGTTTGAAGGTCTGTAGCGATTGACTCTGCAGAAAGTTGGCGACCTCTTGGCACTATGCACCTCAGCATCCGCTGACCCCGCTCCGTCAGTTTACGTGGCCTACCACTTGGTGGCTGAGTTGCTGTCGTTCCCACACACTTCCACTTTCTTATAATACAGCCGACAGTTGACTGTGGAATATTTAGGAGTGAGGAAATGTCACGACTGGATTTGTTGCACAGGTGGCATCCTATCACAGTCCCATGCTGGAATTCACTGAGCTCCTGAGAGCGACCCGTTCTTTCACAAATGTTTGTAAAAGCAGTCTGCATGCCTAGGTGCTTGATTTTATACACCTGTGGCCATGGAAGTGATTGGAACACCTGATTCTGATTATTTGGATGGGTGAGCGAATACTTTTGGCAATATAGTGTATGTAATGTCAAAGGGACCATACACAAACACATCATTTTCCTGCAGCTCTCTCCTGTATGAGGACATTTGTGTCTTTTGGCTCACTATTTTGGTTTTATTGTCTGCAACTTTTTGTTTTTGTCAAGGACAACTGTCTTTAAATGAAAAAGCTCAGACAGAAACAGACTAGCGGGTCAACATAATGAAGCATTTAGCAATTGAGCAGCCAGATCTTTCCCTCAAGAGTCAGTCAAAAGAAAGTGAAATAATTCTGGCAGCTTTAAAATGCAGTTATTTATGTGCAAAAACATTTGTCGTGTTGGTCTGCTGAATGGAGTACTTTATCTTCACCACATCAGTTTTATAAGGTGTTGTTGCAAAAACATCCACAATGCATGAGACATGATATGCATGTTTCTTTATTTCATAAAGAGAAATGGTGTCTAGACAAAAAAGTCATTTATATAACACTAGCAATTGAAATGAATGAAAATGGGGTTTGCACAATACCGTATTTACAATGGTTATTAAGTCATTTCATTAATTAGGGTCATGTAGCATTTAAAAATTAGGTAAGAACTCTTAGTAGAGAATAAGCAAATAACAGCTATTTCAAATTGACAATATTAACACAAAACAGTCATCTAGAAAAATGAGAGAAAAATAAACAACAACTTGAACTACAAGCTTAAGAGCTATTACATTAAAAATGATGCACCAAAATCTACTAATACAATAATCCATATAATCTGTGTAAAAAGCATGTAGAAAAAACACCTGATGCAGTTTGCTGATACAGTCATTGACCAGTTATGAGAGGTATGAAGGATTTCACAGGTAGATAAGTGTGAGAAAGTCCGCACTGGTGACTCAGGGATGGGGGCCCAGGCCCCTGCATACACTCACTTCACTTGAATGTGAACTATGGCCTCTGCAAGTTCTAAGGCAAATATCGGAGGTGCACTTGTATCCATGTAATGCTGACCCATCCCGAAAGTTGGATTAAAGACAAGGTGAGGAAACTCATTCTTTGTTTCTTACACAACATCAAAAACCAGTCCAATTGAACCGAGCGATTTTTTTTTACATGGCAAAAATTGATCAAACATGACATGACACCTATTTGTAAACATATTCCATTTTTATATTTGACTCTATGATCTCAGCCTGCGCATTCAACCAGGATACCAGATTTTCTTTTTCTTTCAGTAAAGTTGAGCAATCTGTGAGAAAGGCATGTTTTTTTTTTTGTTCATATTCTTTCATAGAACAACCTTTGGAGTTGCAAAAGCCAGTGTTTGTTTCAGAGAAGCAGCGACAAAAAAAGTGTTACTAAACAAGACAAATACACAGCAAAAAGGTAAGAGCATTCAATTACAGAGCTACAGCAACAGCAAAACATTGTTCACAAAAATCAAATTGTGAAAATGGCCATAAACAACGCGGTTGGCCTGCGTAAAATCACCTGAAGGATTCCTTGTATCAAGATATTCAATGTTTAACATCGTTTTAAAGCTGCACTAATTTGAATGCAAATAACTGGTACAATGACTAGTGTGAAATAAGCTGCTTGTCATGAACCAGCAGAGAATTATCACAAACTCTGCCTTTGTTCTGCTGTTCAGCTCTTTTTATCTCATTGTTTTGGTTTGACAACCCGCAAACACAAAATCTTTTTACTGTAGCAGCTGTTTTAACCCTCAAAAAAGCACTGGTTAACTAATTGAGTGCTACCAGCCCAGCTCCAAAGGCCTGCAATACAACATTAGCCGCTAGCTGACGAACAGCTAAAGATATTTTTCTGCACAAATTGGTGGAGACCAAATACAGAGCTAAAAGAGAGTGAATATGGGACTTAACATTCACCAGGTCTTTTTTGTTTTGTTTTTGGCCAGCGTTGTGTTTATAGCTTGATCTGCTGCACCCCTAGTGGCCACTAAAAATCAATTAATGCTGCTTTAAAAGATACAACTTTTTGAAAGGAACCTTTTGTTTGACTTTTGAACAAAGCAAGTAAAAAAAAAAAAAAATAAGAAAAGAAATAGTCTGCTTCAGAGTGACAGAGAACGCATGTTTGAATGCTTGGCACCCTGAGACGTTAGAGGGATGGTTCACCAAAATGACACTGAAACACATTTTCTCATCTCCTTGCTATCGTCAATGCAGATAACTTTGGTTTTGACATGACGGTGTTTGGGATTTCTGCCACCAACCTAATATGTTTTTTCCATTCTAGTTTTTGTTGGAATTGCATCCAAAAAAATGATTCTAAGAACACTGTTCCTAAAACAGAGATTTAGCTGCTGATTTTTTTTTTTTTTTTTTTTTTACCAATTGAGTGACGGTAGAAACATCAAAAGACATAGATCTTAAAACCCTGGACAAGATGAAACCAAAGCTATCTGTATGAGTAGATGCAACTAGAAAAAAGAGAATTATTTGTGGACTGACTCCAATAAACAACACAGGAAATGATAGTTTCCTTAGTGTAAACCCGACTGTTTGAAGGTGTAAAAAAAGATTCTTAACTCTTACTATTGAAACTGAGGAAGCTTGTAGTTGTACTTAGTAGTATGCAACAAGGCTAAAAGGGCTTAGAAGTTTTTGCTCTCACAACTGGAGAGTGTTGTTTCATCTAGTCATCTTAACTCTATGGGAATGTACAGTTTAGTTAAGTTGAATCAGCAACATCCAGAAGGTTATACAGATAATTGTGATTATTGTTAGGACACATCAGGGGACACAGACTTTCTGGATTTCTTTTGTCCTAACTGAAGAATGTTAAAAAAAAAAATTAAAAAATCTGCTCTCCAGTGCAACATCAGGCTTCCTCAGTTTAAGAATGAGCAAAGAAAATGAGAAAATGAGTCACAATGCTTGCAGAAAAGAAGCGTCTGTAACGTGGATCGTCCCACTTTAGTTTTCTGGCTTGAACCCGGTAGAATGTCAACATGGGTAAATACTGCTCTGGTTCAGTAAATATGTGTACATGAATGAAAAGAGCACAAATCGAGAAAAGAAGGGCTGAACAAACACAAGAAACCACATCAGTCGACAAAGAATCACCACTGCTCCGCACTCAGGCTGTGCCAACACATATGCACTGTGTGTGTGTCTAATGAATATATGTGGATGTGTGCGTGTGTTTGTGTGAGTGTACTCTACAAAATAGGGATCAGTCTTTGAACGATTTAAAGACGGGTTCGTAAGATACACTTAGAGTTCCTCTGTCACATGAGATCGTATTTTAAACTACATCTAAAATTTACATCGGTAAAGTCAAGGAGGGGGGAGAACTTCATGTCATCCAAACTTTAAAGCCCTGATCCTGGAAATATTTGGCCACAAATTAGAATATGGGCTGTTCAAGGATTAAATATATAGCTTCAAAATCATCCTGATGGCGATGCAAACACTTTTATGTGAGGGCACACATTTTAATTAGTATAAATTAAATTTCACTACAGCACTTTCTATTAGAATTTAAATCTTAGTGATTTTAACAAAGTGTTGACATTTTTAGTTATGCATTATTGGAAATGTCAGTATGATTTTTGATTGATTTTTTGAATGCTTGTTAGGGTCAAGTTCTGCTATTTCATAGTCAAAGAACTATAAGACTGCAAGCAACAATTATTTTCATTATAAATACCTTTGACACACAAATTTCAGGAAATAGTAAAACGTGCCCATTATTATTCCCTGAAGCATCTAAAAAGTTAGAAAGATGATTTTAGAACACAAAATCAGTGTCATGTGAGATACCATAAGCTGTGCTTCCATATATTTATCAAGTAATTTTGAAATAAAGTTTTAAAACAGAGCAAAATGCGTAACATTGTCAGAAGGTGGCACTAGAGGCATCAATACGCATGCCTGTAATAAACACAGTTGGAGATGCCAGGAACAAAACCTGACAATTGTTGAAAAAACGAAGAAGAAACAAACACATTTTTGGCTATTTAAGAAAAATGGAATTCCATGGAATTGTTTTCAATCAGAAAAGTTGTAATTGTTCTTTCATGTTACCTTGAATTGGCCATAATTCATGCTTTTCAAAGGCAACAAAAAAAAAGGAAAAACAGCTCATAACTCGTGAATTAAATCTTCGCTATATTAGAACTTATTCAGAAAAGCTGCTTCCATCACCATGAAGTATACTGACTCTTTTTTTTTTTGTGAAAAGTCAAAAAGCATATGAAACAAGACTTTTAGTGAAGTTGGGGATGTTTTCTTTTTCCATTTTTGCTCTTTCTGTTAACTTTTTCTAATGTGACATTTCTAAATTCACTATTTTAAACACAGCTATTAATAAGTGAAAAATTCACAGTTCCAGCATTGTATATTGGTTGGTTACGCAATAGCGTAAAAGCTAGCTTTTTTATGCTTTGTTGTTTCGTTTCTTTGTTAAAGTCACAGTTTAAAGGTTCAAATTTTCATAGCAAGTACTGTAGTAGATACTGGTTTGTTTTAGAGTAAGGGTACATGCCTGTTTTCAGAAAAACTGAAAGAAAAGCTCAACGTTCGCTGAAGTTAGCTTGAGCTCTGTTATGCTAACAGTGGGTGCCATTTTGGATCGGGGCTTTAAAGAGCGATGAACAAAGCTTCATGTTCCAATTGAATTCAACCTTTGTGCTAGAGTACGGCACCCTGCTCGCACTTTAAAGCCTGCCTCTAGTGAGGTTGACATAATTCAGCTTCTTTATACATAGAAATTTAAAAAAATAGCATTTTAAAAGCAGACTGCTCCAGAGAGAACTTACAAGGCAAAACAGATGCTAGACCGACTAACTAGGCTTATAGCTATAGGCAGCATGCATGCACATCACAAAGTAGGATGTTCAAACAAATGCACAATTAGGGCAAACATGTTACTATCTTATATGATTGTTACTCAATCATTTGGACAACACATACACTGCTTTCACGTCAAATGAAGTCTGAATTAGCTTATTCAATTCCTAAAGAAATACAAATATAAGGTGTGAACACTCATATACTAAAACATTAGCTTCCTTTTGTGTTTAGCTTTCAGATTCTTCATTTGTTTTCCTGTATATTCATATAATCATATCAACAAGATGTTTCCTTTTGAAGTGCCAATTTAAGTGCTCCAGTCTCAGACTTTTGAGGGGTCTGAAACAAAGACAAAGACCCTTATTGAAGTGCTAAATGGCTCTGAGCGCTTGGGGCCGGAAACAAAGTGCCTGAATTATATTTTTTGTCTTGTTTTTTTGTGTTGCTTTTGTCAATTTTATCTTATTTAGGATCAATTAACAAAAAAAAAGGCTTCGCTTTTCACAATGGCAACACTGAAGAAACCAAACCGTGTCTGCGAGAGTGTACACAAATAGCATCTTTAAATACTGATAAGAAATAAGATTTCCTCCAAAAAAACACGCAAAAGAACAAAGAAGAACACAAGGAAGAAGTCTTTTTCACATTTAAAGAGGAGTCAAAGGTGGAGAGGAGGAGCTGGCCTGAGCCACGCGTTTAAAAAACACGTCTTGAATGTCTAACTTTTATACATGCAAGGGGCTCAAAATTTTACATGTGTGTGTGGACATCTGTATGTACTGCGTGTGTGTGTCTACATGTGTATCGAGCTGATTTCCTGAGTATAAGAACACCCACCGTGATGGGGAGTGTTCGTTAGGCAGGACAGGAAACAGCAAAGCAAAGATTTTTCCCTTAGCAAAAAGGTGCTTGATATAACCCCGGTGAAAAAGAAACATCTAAGCCTCTACCTGTACAAAATCACTGTTACAGTCATCATGCTCCATACTATATACACTTCTGCCAAACAAGCACTTGAAAGTCACTATTACAACATCCAAATACAATGGTATTGCTGATGAGTGGGAAATAAAAATAGCCATTTAACCGCCCGCAAAAGCCTTTTTTTTTTTCATCTTTCAATTCAGTGCTGTGGAAGGCATAGGAGGAATGTTTTCGGTTACAGCCTGTACAAAGTTCTCCTGTACAGAAATACAAATGCGAGACGCTTGAAGACATTTTTGCATATGAACATTTTACAGTCTCACTGCATCACAACTTCCTCGTGTACAGAAGCTGTATTCTCATTTTTCATGAATTAGGTTGAACATTCAGAGGATTTTTTTTTTCCTGAGTTTGAATTGCTGTGACGAAAAGGGCCACTGAGATATAGCGAGAGAAAAAAAATAAGGAACAACCAAGAGAAAGAGAGAAATAAAGAAAGAGATAGAAAGGCAGAAAGAGGTAGAAGAGATTGATAGAGACAGAGTGGGGGAAAGACAGGAGAGGAGAAAAAGACAAAGGCAGGAACAGAGATACTGTTGGTACATGGAGAGACAAAGAGAGCTGCTGTTTAGGTCCGATGAGGTTTGACTTCGAGCTGTGATGTGTGACACATGAAGAACAGAGTCTCCACTGTAGAGGTTTGCTGCCGGGGCGAGTATAGCACCATTGTAAGGGTTTGGTGAGAAGTTCCCACTCTGTCATGGTAAGGAGAATACCTGGAGAACAGTATTGCTGCTGTTAAGACAACTTTAGTGTCAACCGTTCAAAAAAAAAAAAAAAGACAGCACAAAAAGACATAAATACAAACAAAGCTTGTTTTTCAGTGAACACTGGCAGAGGCTGACCGTCTCAACAACCCTGAGAGAGGGTTTGTCAGAAGAGTAAAATTAAATAATAATTAAAAAAAAAAAAAAAAAACAACAACAACACAAAGGACCACCACTACTTAGTACAGTCCTTCCTTGGCTGCTCGTCAGTTGTACATTTGTCAGTCATCTCCTGGCAAAAATCCACCGTTACCGTCTGGTTGGATTTTTCCACGGACAAGCCCGACTTTGTATACAACCTGGAGTCTTGGCCGTCCGTGTCTTTGTCCGCCCCGTTTCTGACGGCCGAGTCGGGCTCGCTCTCTGAGGGGCCCGGCGACCCGTGGAAGCTGGGTTCCGGCGTTGCCGAGCCCGAGTGGATGGTGAGGTCGATGCTGGTGGCGGCGGCAGTGGTGGTGGTGGGGGCGCTGAGGGCAGGCTTGGGCTCGTGGGCAGCGTTGTTGCTGGCAGTGGAGTTGGCGGGCCGCAGCACGGGACAGTAGTGGTGTAAAGACTGGACCTGCTCGGGGCTCAGCTGGACGTCCCTGCACACCTCCTGCGACAGGCAGGAGAAGTTCTCCCACAGCTCGCCCATGCAAGCCTTCAGCTGGTTCCTCTCAGTCAGCAGCTTCTCCTTTTCACACACCTGCACACACACACACACACACACACACACACACACACACACACACACACACACACCACACACACACACACACACACACACACACACACACACACAGGCCATGACTCAGTTTAAAGGTGTGATCAATAAGACGGCTTGTGTGCAGCAGAAAAAGCTTCCACTCACAGCCTACGGAGCTTTGTACTCAGACTGTTATCCCACTCATTGAATAAATGTTTCTAGCGCTTGGATTAAGTTCTCAGTGAGAGCTTTTGGTAGTATGTGGGACAAATTCTCTCCAGCAGGCTCATAGACAGTGTAGAAGCGAGTCTGCAACAACAAAAACCACCAATATGATGTTTTTTTTTAACTGAAAGGTCTAGATCACTAATTAGCCAATGACTCCTTGTTCCTTGACAAGGAAATTGTTCTGATCTGTTACCATGAGGGACATTTTTGTTCCATCAAGCCTGGGTTGGATAGTGGCCACGCTTGTCTTCCCAATGGTGAATACATACACTACTGTTCAAAAGTTTGGGGTCACTTAGAAATGTCTTATTTTTCAAACAGAAGCAGTTGTTTTCAATAAAGATAACATTAAATGAATCAGAAATAAAGTATAGACATTGTTAATGTGGTAAATGACTATTCTAGCTGGAAACAGCTGATTTTTAATGGAATATCTGCATAGGGATACAGAGGAACATTTCCAGCAACCATCACTCCTGTGTTCTAATGCTACATTGTGTTAGCTAATAGTGTTGAAAGGCTAATTGATGATTAGAAAACCCTTGTGCAGTTATGTTAGCACATGAAAAAGTGTGAGTTTTCATGGAAAACATGAAATTGCCTTGGCGACCTCAAACCTTTGAACGGTAGAGTATGTAAAGTATATTTATGTTCACATTCACGGTTCACAACATTACAATCATTTACAGGTGAAGTGAACAATAATGATTATCTCGTAACAATAGCACTAGTCAAGATCAAGGACATATGCGACGGAGAGCAGGTTCTTGTGTTGAACGTGCACGTGCAAAGACCTGAGCCACTTTGATGAGGGTCGAATCATTATGTCTACAGGACTGAGTCAAAGCACCTCTGAACCAACAGTGGTTGAAAGAGGGACAAACTTGGTGTATTTTGGATATATAAGGGTCTCTATGAGTCTTTACATAAATAATTCTAAGTCCTTCAGACTCCAAACTCTTGTGGATGAGGACACTCTGACCCTCTTTCACTAATTCATTACATAACAGTCATTCAGTCTAAAATGACTAATACTCGATGATGTTTGACAGCTTTGAGTCATCATCATTTCCAGCCATCATTACTCTCTGAAACTCTCCAAATGGCTGTAATGCAGAGTCCTCCTCATACTGCTTTGGCTAAAACTGATGCAGCATCACTGTGCTTCATTTCCGTTCTTTTAATCTTGGTAATGCTGCAGCTGAGAATTTTTAGAACAGGTTCAATAACATCAGTGTTACTGACTCATTGTAGCAAAACTATTAGGCTTTGTTTAGACTGCAGGCAATTCAGATGTGTTTCTCAAATCAAATCTAAAGGACAGATTGTCCACATTGTAAGTGATCAGAGTGGATTAGTGTTTCTAGAAGTCACTAACCTATCTGCAGGGGTTGCAGTGGTCAGTGTTATTAATATAGCATATGTCAGTAACTTCACAGCTATATCTATCCATGAACTGTTCTCAAAGTTGCTCTGCAGTGCATTCTGTTAATAGTAGAATGGATTCTGATGTGCATTTCTGTAACTCTTGATTTGATGTTGTTGTTGTTGTGTGTCATGTTACAAGTGTCACAAAGAAATATCTGATCTGAGCTGCCAGAGCAACTGGACTAAGACACAGCTGCTGAAACTGATTGGATTTCAAACCATATTTAATGTTGTTTGGATCAAGTTTGCAAAAGTCACATTTCATGTGTTTTTTTGGAGTGAATATGACAAAAAAAAAAAAAAAGATTTTAACTGGCAGTCTCAACAACAGGCTATAATTCAGAAATCTGATTAGGTAGAACGAGGATTTCAGTTTTTTCCATCACAAAAAAATGAGCTGTTAGATACAAATCATGATGGAGTGTACTACTATCAGTCAGGGTCAAACCCTTTCTGCTTCAAAGGCTAACAGGTTTTGATGTTGCGCCAACAATGCAAATTAAATCAATGTTATGACTGTAGTGGTTTACAAGATGAAATACTGCTTTGTCATTGGTTGGACACTATGACTTTGTGATTTACAGGCCAAAGGCTGCTGTAACTTGATGAGACAGGAGAAAAAAAAAAGCTAGATACTGTGTCAGTCCAGACATCCTGCCACTAGATGCTGACAAAGCTTGTGTTCATGATGTCCCTTTCATATCCAATATCAAACTCCTCTTCTCAAAGTCTGCCATGTAACGGAGGCGAACATGCTGTGTCGCTGTCACTACGCACAAATCAAAGCAGCAGAACCTCACAAAAATAAATATTAGGTGAACTTTGAAACCCGAAATTCTGAAGGTACCTCCAGAATCCTCAGCTTCACCAGCCTACTCATGGCTCCACACAGCCAGAACAATAGCCAGAATGCACTGTGATGGTGTGAAAGTGCTGACAGAATGGAGCCACTTGAAACAATGCCCACCCTTCTGAGAGCAAGTATTTAGCCACATCATCATTTCCTTTGCTTCGTTCAGGTGGCGATTAAGGTCACTGTCAGTCCTGATGACAAAGTGTCTACAGAGGAGAGTCTTAGGACCAGAGGACAGCTGGTGAAAGGCAGAAACAGTCCACTCACCAGTTTTCGGATCTCACACTCCAGGTTCAGGATGCAGTCGAGCTTCCTCTTGCGGCAGCGCTGCGCTGCGATGCGGTTCTTACTCCGCCGTCTCACGTCGTGGATGAACTCAAGCTGCTCCGAGGTCAGTTTGTGCATTTTTACCAACATTTGGAAGTCGTTCCGTGGAAGATTTGTGATTTGATCTACAGGGAAAGGAAGCTTCACCTGGAAAACGATGAAAAGTACCAGGCATTATGCATAAGACAGGTGTAAACTTACATGTTATTTAGTAATGAAGGTGGAAGACTTTCCTGCTTTTGTATGGAGTCTGAAGTGTTCCAACAGAATTAATTCATTATAGATGTTTAGAGGGTTTCATTATATTCAATTACATTTAAAAGTTTTTACAAACTGATTAATTGCTTTAACTGCATTAATGGGGTGATGATAAAAAAAAATGAAATATGACAACAAATAACAAAGCTAAAGGATGCTGTAAGTATTAATAAGAGAACAAATGGAGTGTTACATAGAATATGATACAAACACAAGTAATTGAAATAGCAAGAAGGCAAATTTAAAACATTTTCTAAAAATTCATCATTTTAAATCAGAATAAAGAAATAAAACTTCTACTTATATATAACAAGATTTTTATATTATATTTTGAAACGTTTTGTATATTGTAGATGCAGAGTTTCCATCTTAATCAATAAAACCTAGTCTGTTAATAACAATAATGGCAGTAATTTAGCACTTTGCAACAAAAGGAAAAGGAAGTGGTCACGCAAAAGTGGTCTCCCCCTAAATCACAGAAAAAGAAGAATGGTGCTAGTGTTAAGTTATTGTTTAATTAATCAAAGTAGGAAAGATTTATACATCCATCATTTTATTAATTGATTAGGAGGAAACATGGCTTGCAAATCTTGAGCTTTTTCATTAGTTACATCTTTGTTACAAAACAAACCACAACAAAGACATCACTAACACACTCATTTAATTAGTGACAAAGAGGGATTACAGCTAAATGTACCATCCATCCATCCATTATCTATACACCGCTTAATCCTCACTAGGGTCGCGGGGGGTGCTGGAGTCTATCCCAGCTGACTCAGGTGAAGGCAGGGGACACCCTAGACAGGTCGCCAGTCTGTCGCAGGGCCACATACAAAGACAAACAATCACTCTCACATTCACACCTACGGGCAATTTAGAGTAATCAATTAACCTCAGCATATTTTTGGACTGTGGGAGGAAGCCGGAGAACCCGGAGAAAACCCACGCATGCACAGGGAGAACATGCAAACTCCATGCAGAAAGATCCCGGGAAAGCCGGGACGCGAACCAGGGACCTTCTTGCTGCAAGGCGAAAGTGCTAACCACTACGCCACTGTGCAGCCCCGCTAAATGTACCATGGAGGAGAATCTACAAGGTGAATCAATGCATCTTTGGGTCCACCGACTAGAAAGCAGTTTCTACATTTGCCCACAAGATGGCAAAAGAGCACTGCTCCACATGCCTTAGAGAGCAGGACTTGGTGAGCTTTCAGTTCACTCCGCCTCATATTTAACATGTAGCACATTCTGAAGCAGAGGGGGGAAAAGGTGATCCAAGAAAAGAGTCCCCCTCCATCTGTCCCTTAGCATCTGGAAGTGTGCCAGTATGACAGATTGAGGGGGGCAGTGACTTGTCAACCTGATCCAAATCAGTGTCAGATGATTTCTGGGGGCATGAATATCTGCACCAGCAAACTAGCAGCAGTCCTCTGGTGCTGCAAAACAAAAGAATTAGTGAAGTAAATGCAGCAGTGATTTGGCGGTGCGAACGAAAATCAGAAAGCCATGTGATATGATGTGACAACATATCAAGGTTGTATGTGTTTATTCGCTTTCTTTCAGTCTGGAGAGTAACAATAAGTCGGCCTCTCTCCCTCAGGTGATGGCAAACCTTATGATAAGCACATCACAGGCAGATCCACCCCAGCGGTATCTGCCTGCACCAGGGAGCTGTAGCTTTAGGCAGCGAGGGAAGGAGCGGAGGCATAACAAAGAGCCAGAGGAAGACAGCCGGAGAGCTTGGCAGAGATGAGAGGAGCTGCTGCTCTCTCTTTCTCCTCTCCCTTTCCTTTTCCCTCCCTGTGGCTGCCTCAGTGGAGCGCAAGAGGAACAAAGTCAAACAAAGGAGGAAGAGAGGGGAGAAAGCCATGCGGCTCCACGCTCCCACTGTACCTGGCTGCTCGAGCTGGGCCTGATGCTCCCCGGAGACACCGAGCCGCTCGGATGACTGCAGGCTGAGGCTGCAGCAGAGGCAGATCAGCTCTGTCTCCACCAGACGGTACACAGCGGTGGCTGAGGCGTCACCTGGTGTAAGCAGCGCACTCAGGGGGACAAAGCGAGGTGCCTACTCATGACAGAATCGAAATTACTCCTCACTGAAGAGCAAATCTAGATGTCAATCTATCCCTAAGAGGGAAAATGACTTGAGTTTCCTCATTAGAAGTGCAGCCCTCTGAGCCGCCAGGAGCCCCATTTCTCATCTCAGCTCGACATCTGCATGCAGACACATGAATAAATAATGGCGTGAGCTTTCAAGGCCACACTCGGCTCCCGCTACTTTGCCAGGGCATGACAACTCCAGCCTCAAAGGGAGGCGCGGGGAGAGCTATGAAACATCAGTAGGAGCTGCCAGCTTCATTTAAAGCAAAAGAAAAGATGACTTTGTTTGTGATTAGAAGGCAGCTTGTGTACCACAATGCACAGCGGTTACAGATGTGCAGACTTTTCCCACCATTGGATCTTTGACTAAACCAGGCTAAGAAAACAAGAGGGGAAAGAGACACCACGACCTTGTGATGGTTTCTTTCTCCCCCCCCCAGTCACTGGTGCGCAGGGGACTGCTAAATTTAACCGTTCCACCACAAGAACCAGTTCAGCAGCACAGCCTGGATGACAGAGTACGCTTCAACCGTGGTCATAAATTCACACCCAACTGTTCCGGATTTACATTTCTTTCTCAATTGTCTTCATCCCCTCCACCCCACCCTCAGTCACTCTCTCTCTCTGGGTCATTATACTGCAAATGGAGTACAGACAGAAAAGTAGGGCTCATCTGTTATCAGCACCGGCGCTGTGCCGGGCCTCAGCCCCTGACACCGTGCACTGTTAAAAAATAATGGATGTTCAAGTCTCAACTTTAGGCTCAAGGTATTATTTATTTTTACGACAGGTGACATATCCAGTCAAAAGGGGGCGATGATCATTTGTTTTGTTCAGTGTGAACCGGGGTTTATCAACGCTTGGGTCTTATTTCCATAAAGAGCATAAAATCTGTCTGACTGCTCATGTATTTGTCCCAGGCGACATTCCTCTCTTCTACTGGTTCTCTGACAGTGTATCAGGGACATGAAATACAAAAAATGCAAGATGAAAATTTGATAATGTTGTATGCAGCGTCTTTGAAGACACTGTGTAAAATCTTAATATCACACAGCGAAGACAAAGAAATGATTACAATGATTTCTTTGAAGCAAAGGCTAAGAATAATGCTCCATAATGATGTTATTTCACTTAGTAAAATCACTCTTTTGTTTTCTTTCTGAGAATGAGATAAGAAGATTAGTATCAGTCTCATGCCTGTGCCTTCAAAACTAAGCAGGATGTGGTCAGCCTAGTTTAGCATAAAGGCTGTAAGAGCAAAACAGGCAGCCCAGCTATGTTTACAGGGAAAAAACTTCATCAAAGCTCACTAATTAACAGGCTTCCACAAGTTTATTTAGCTCATAGAAAAACAATAATCAGTGATTTGTAGTTTCAGGGGGAGATATTTGCTAGAACTATAGCATTACTGTGTGCAAAGAAATATTTACAGCATACTCCTCTTGACCCTCTGATCACCAAATCCCACTTGCACCATTTATTATATCAAGAAACTACAACACAACAAAGAATTGTCAGATTTAAATCCATCCGACAGTCCTTGGACTAATCACGTGCGATTTCCAAGCTTAAAATTACAATATTTCATCAAAATTACTTGATTCTACAATGCACGTTTCATTCAAAAAATCTGCCACAGGTAAACTGTTTGCACCAGATCCTGGAAATAAACAAAAAGTCTGTGCTCTTTCAGTACAGCTATGAAGCCAAAAGTAGCTCAGCTGCAACAGTCATGTGACCTAAAGAGATTTTGTAGCTGAACTGAGCTGAACTGCAGGCGGTGTTTACACCAGGCAGATTGCAGACAAGTATTTATATATCTATGGCATGTAGCTACATCATATTTTTCCAGTATTGGTAAAGTTCGTATTCAAAGAAACTGAACTTTAATTTCATTTTTTTGTTATTATTTCTAGCAGTAGAACATTGCCATGGTGCACAAAAGACAGTCTTTAGTTCCCTCTATTTCTACTCATGGTTGTGCTGTTTCCATAGAGGTGCAAGACTTTATATTGCTGTGAAAAATGAGGCCACAGTGGGTAAAAAGGTGACAGGAACCAAGTGCTTGGAGTTTCAGAGGCTGAAGCCATAAATCATAATTTTACATTTCTGGTTGTGTATGAAATAAGGAAATTAATCGGTAAGCTTTGGATGTCATTTTGGATTGAATCGTGGACAGAGGCACGCTGGCTTGCTGGCTAGTTTCCACCTGCATTCAGTTTTTATACTAAGCTCCACTAACCATTGAGGCATGATATTGCTCATCCTGCCTCAGTCTTTGAAATAAAGCAAATAAACCTATTTCCTAAAATGATTCTTGAAAATGGTTGATATAAATGACTACTGCATGCTCATATAATGTGAAGACAAGTGAAATGATCTGATTTCTGGTAGCTGGAGGTGAGGACTAGCTGATTTTTGCAGCGTGTGTGAGGCTGGGCAGCTGGCAGCAGGCAGAAGGTGGAGACCTGAGGCGAGTTACAGCAGGGTGGGATGGCTCGATGGATGACCATGACTCGGAGGGGTCACTGTGCTCTGCGTTCACTTCCAGTACTCTGACCTACTCTGACATCTCACCACTCACTTCATTCCCACACAAAGGCTCCAGGGCTCTTAGCACTCTGATATTTGCACTGGCAGTTTGCTTTAAAAGCTGAAGCAATTTTCTAAAATCATTGCTGGTTGACACCTCTGCTCTGGGTCTGTGTAATACTTGTCCCTTATCTAATACAAACTAAAATGAGATCTTATCCTGCAGTGTGCAGTGTATGATTTTGCATGTGGGTTTCATGCTATCTCTAAGTAACCTCATCTTACATGCTTGTAAACTGGATTATAAAGCAGCATCGCACACGCATGTCCTGAGTCAGATCTTAACAGAGATAACGTTCAGAAGTTCAGGAGTGACTGTTCTGCCCATGGGGTAAAAATAATAGTCTGGATTTTATTTAATTGCTCTCTTGCTGAACGTGAATAAGCCTGAATGTTATGTAGATATTTTCATGGCAAAAACCTCTCATGCTTTTGACTTTACTGGCAGCAGAACTGCAGCTTGTCCAGATTAAACACAAAAAAAGAAATGAGTAGTTAGCTAAGAAAAGAGTGTCAGACTTCATTAACATAAAATCCAAAAAGCAAACCTTGCAGCACTGGACACACTGTTTGATTGCCAAGTTATTTCTGGGAATCCGAGTGCAAGAACACCACAGCACTGGCTGCCCAGCTGCAATGACGCAGCCAAAATCAACATACCAAGAATTTCGCAGATTACCACCGTAAGGTAGCTGGATGTTAAATGTCTCAAAGCTTCCAGGACTACCACAGAATGTGAGGTCCTGCAAGAGGAATAGAGTCTTCTCTGTGCCCCAGCTGGCCCCCAAGGGCCCACATACTGTACGGTTTGCTGTAACTCGGCTCTAGCAGCATCCTGGGGATCTCCATGCCAGTCTGATCATATACACACACTAGCCTCTTCTCTGCAGACAAATAAGAGTGCAAAAATATCCCCTCTGTTCGGTCTCTATATTTGTCCCGCTCTACTCAGCGCTCCGAAGCGATGCAGCATATACTCCAGGGGCGTTTTGGGGGGTAATGAAGAGGCACTGAATCTCATTACCTTGTTACTACATTTTTCTTACATGCATCAAGCTAGATAAATATAAATTTCAAAGTAAAATGCTTGGGTAAACAGCACTCCTCTTGCTCAATTTGAACAAGTCTCCCTCTGCGTATTCTGTGGGCCTCAAACGAAGGCTCCCTGTGTTACTATCAGTAAATTTTTTATATGCATCGCCCTTGTTAAATATAGATTTAAAAGGGAAATGAATAGGCAAACATCCCTCTAATGCTTAACTTGAATAAGTCTCCTTCCACATATCACACAGTTTACACAGAAGACTCCCCAGCTTTCATATTTTTGCCTCATGTGCTTCCATTTAATTGCACTTATCACATTTCAGATGTCACGTATTTGTATTCCATTGCAGCTTTTAACTGTCTTTGCAAAAAAAAAAAAAAAAACACTTCATTTCCATCTGGCACTGATAGATGTTGTCACATTGCTTTTAAAAATTACATGTAGTGCCTGAGGATGAGAAGGTAACATCACTTGAAAAAGGCATCAGTTAGCTGGGATTTGATCTGACATCGTATGCTACTATCTGCTGCACATGACTAAAAATAAGTAAACAGCTCCACGGCTAACATTATGAATGGCAAAACGGATTCAGACCACAGCCACATCATATCTAGACTAGAGCAAAGGTTCTCTGGCATAGTGCAAGGGTAGCGGAACTGATATTAAGGTCTGCGCATTTCCTGTCACACATTCACTTTTGTGTGTTGCCTGATAAAAGAAAAAAGAAAAAAAGGAAAACAGCAATGTGCTGATGTATCAGAACTGCTTCCTCATTCCTCCCACTTGCTCTGAGATCAATATTTGCACCGCTGTGACCAGACTGTACGCTAGAATGAGCTCCACACCTACACTGCAACCTGGAGCTGGAACTCTGACAAAGAGAGGAGACAGACTGAGGTGCTGATGCCGCTGTGTGCAGGTGTGTGATACATCCACAGCTCAGATGCTTCTGATTGTAGCGGCAAAGTATCAGCATCTTCAACATTATCCTATCTGGGTGATGCTGTAGCAGGTGACACAACGTTAACTGTGACCTGAGTGGTTACACGCTCCTGTTTCCTACCTAGACGACTGCTGAAAAAGCAGATAAGTGCTAAAACTTAGCAAAGCAAAGCAATGGACCCACAATTCATCTTGGCAAAGAATGACATCATCTCTGAGAACAATATTGTAAGTGTAGTGCATTATTTTTTTCTATTCATCAGGAAGTGAGGAATGTGAAACATTGCACTGTGATAAAGTCCCTTAGACATCAACAGTACCTATTACACCTGAAAGTTAGCTAAAATTGGTTTATGTCAGTCTATAGATCATACCAGTGCAACTGTAGAGAAAAATCCCCCAACTGAAGTGCTATACTGTTAGGTGTGGCGATTTAAGTGCTAAAACTTAAGCCAGTTTCAAATGTGGCATATGTCACATTACTGCTTCATCAGTCTGTTAAGTTAATGGCATTCGGGCAGAGGTCACTTTTACGTTTGTTTTTAGGCTCGTTGTAGATTCATTCAGACAGACCCACAACACAGTACTTGCCCAACATTGGACAGTAAATCAAGTGATGAACAATGCGTAATAATGTTCCAATAAACAAAAGACTAAATCTAAACTAATAGAAAAATCATCAAAGTATATTCACCAGCAGTTCTATAAAATATCCCTGCACCTCTGATGGTGCTCAGGAATGCTTAGTAACAAAAGATTTAACTGCAGCTCATAAACTCTTATTTCCTTCATAAACTGAGAGGAAAGACTTCTATGAACACCTAAACTAAACTTCAGGATTACATTCTTTACTGGTAAGTCTCATTAATATTTTATCATTTGTCTGCATCACTGTTCAGTTAATTTCAAATTGTAATAGAGATGAAATTGTAAGTGAATTAGAAAGGCTTTTTATGATTTTGGCGCACAGATTTTATCCTCTGTGCTCTCTATGATGTTTTTGGACCAATTTTGGTGGTGAAATGTGGAAAAAAATCTTCACAGAATCATTTCACACAACTGAAAGTACTCTTATTTTATGTTACTCATGGATGGGAGTGAATTATTTATTTTTATAGCTATTGGATTCAACTTTAATTAGGCAATTATGAGATAATGATAAATGCTAGTAGCACAAGGAAACAGGAGCCATTAAGTCAGAGAACTGACTCAGTCCTGTCAGTTACATAGCAATGCATATCTATAGTTTGCAAACCATAAACTACAGGTCATACTACACCGCAAAAGGCGTATGGGCACACAATAGTACATGTAAATTCAATTTCATTAAACTTAGCAAACAGTACAATAGAAGTATAATGGACAATATTTGTCATGATACTCATCCCCACCATAAAATTCAAACCAGCCTATATATGCTTAAATAGCACTCCTTACTAAGCTCAGACTTGCTGCACTGTTTTTTAAAATCATTTTTCTTATTTCACGCCACAACAAGCATATTTTTGTTGGAATATTAAGTTCCATTTTTTTTTGTGCATTTCCTTTTTCACACTAGACTGACTCTGAAGTGCAATATAATAAGAGTTAAAATTCCATCATTACTGTGTAGGTGGTAAGTCAGTGAGATAACTGATGTATGGTTGTGAAAACCACAGTGGGATGGTACATCAGTACATCTCAGACTCACTTGGGTCCACCTTCTCATTTTTATAAAAAGCATTTGCTTGTTCCTTTCAAAAGTTGCTTTTTCTCTTTTTATTGGCGACTCTGTGTTGTCTGCTGTGTGAAGCTGCTGATCGTTTTCTGCACAGATGTGGCCCGTGCAAATGTAACTGTCCATAACCACAGAGCAGGAGCTGCCCAGAGACCTCAAGTGACTCTTGGCTACCTTAAACGACGAGGCTTTGGTCAGACTGGTCTGCACTTTAACAACTTCCTTCCTCATCGGGATTCATTGTGTCCAGTCCGCAGTCCTGAGCTGCAGCTATTTTTACCCAAGCTGCTTCCACACCCCCTCTGCCATTTGCTGTACAAACACAGTGAGGATAGCCTTCTCCCTGTGTTTGTTTGGATGGCTGAAATACAGAGAGGGGTGATAGGAAAAAGAGCGTCCCACAAAGCATGAGGTAGCATTTCTTCACCACATAAAAAGCCAAAAAGGGAAGTAAGCCAAGGCTGAGCTTCACTTTGCCTCTGTGACCTCCACTATGAGCAATAAACTATACAACAGGCAGATCTGGGAAACATTCATTCATGAAGACTCTTATCAACAGCCTGCGATAGTGACTGCAAAGCTGGCAGATAACCCTGTGTGAGTCAATAGAGATTTGACAGAGGATATTGTGTGGAGTAATGGAGCGCCTTCTGTGGCTGACACATGCATATAAACAGAGTCATAGCCACACAAAGAAATGACAAAGGGAACTGAAATGTCTCCTTGTCACTTTTGGGCTGCTCTCCCGGTTGATAGCTCAGCACTGTAAATCAATCCTACATAATTTACAGTGGCACATTCAGCAGACCCTTCAAAGGCCCATAAATCTGATGGCGACGGGTGTTGTGTGCCTCACTGTGAAGGTAATAATTACACATTACTGCCGAGCCTCTTTATCTTGCAGCTCTGTTTGTGCAGCGGAACTGAATTCTTTCCACGGAAAAGCACAATCCTGTCATGTAGCTCCAACCCTTGCAACACACAGGCTTGCTCTGTGAATCTCATTGCCATGGCAACGCACCACTTTCTCTCCCTCTCTCGCTGCTCCCTCTGTGCACTCAGAGCAGCCCTCTCCGCCAAGCTCATCAAAAATAATTCTGCCTACACCTCAAGGAAACATCACTGAATGCAATATCACAAGAGTCAAGATGGCCTGATGGTAACTGGTGCCAAGAGGTCGAAAGTTCAAGCTGTGCAGCAGCCAGCGTAAAGTATGATTTCACAGTCTGCAGAAAGACATATGACAGCGTGTCATATGAAAACCCCACAACTGATTGTAGAAATGTATAATTTATTAGAAAAGCATTTCACATTCCAACCAGGGAAACAAGAAGAGCTCCTTTTCCGAGCTAAAAGCATTTAGAGGATACAAGGTTTTCACCTGGCAGCCAGAGCAAGTATCAGCAAAAGCTCAGCAAGATGCAGATGGAAATTTTAATCATTAAACTGAGTAAACAGCAGCGCTATGAGCAAGCAAAGCTTTTCCTTGTGAACTGATTTTATTGTCTTTGCCTCAGGTGGGAAATTTGCTCATTTCTGTTATTACACCTGTGCTGTGCTCCATCTGAGAATTAGACAGTCCCTCACTGATCTTTACCCGGTAAACAACAACAGTTGTCTAGTCTGCAGCTTGGAGGACGTCTGTCCAGGTGGATTAGGGGAGGGTGATTAGAGGATTGGCTATTCATCCCTGTCAGCACTGTTGAGCTGCGTTACAGTCCCAACATGAGACTGAACTGAACCTATCGCCCACTCACATTCAACTCACTGCTAGCGCTGCCCATTAAAGCTTTATGGCCACAGCACATTGCTGCTGCAATGTATTGGTTGTAAACCTTTTGTGACACCTCACTTGTAGGCTAGGCTACAGTGAGAATTAGCATATGCATATTTATGAAGAGGGATAGACGTGTTTCTGCTGGGATGAAGTGAGCTAAAGCTAGTAGACACTGGCGGGGGGCCAGAGGGAATCACTTCAGAGGCCAGTCCCCCCTGGGAGAATCCTGACCCTTTAAACACCTGCAGTACTTCTCAACACATAAGTTCCTCTCAGCAAAGATGATGAACCAATCACAGTCCTAAAAACAGCCCGCCAAGCCTCCCGCATTTAGACTGTCCTAGTGCATTTGGGCTCTCATATTCAGACTCATTATACAGATCTCCAACAGCGCATAAAGCAGATTAATAATATCAAAGCACACCTGTGCCCTTTGGTGGTGCTGTAAATCTTGTACTGAACACTCCCGGTTCAATTACATGATGATTTAATGACTGCTAACGCAGACCTGGAGAGCAGGCCACTGCGATATAATTAGCCATGGTGGAATTGAGTGTCATGGCTACATTGTGGGTTACATGTGAAAGACAACGTTTTACACTCACCTCTGGCCCTCGCTCCTGCACATGGCAGGACTCACTGTCTCCCTCTGAGAAGGAGCCTGACTCGTCACTGGAGTTGGTGCCGTAGGACTGCTCACATTTGATCTTGGGCCGCACCTGGTTAAAAAGAGCATCCCCTCCCACACTTGGCTCCTGCTGGTCCACATTGAGGCAGCGTGCCACGTTGGAGCATGGAGAGGAGGAGAACTCAAACTGGGGCAGGCTGCAGGGGGAGCCTCCGCTGCCATCCTCCGCATAGGAATAGGAGGAGCAGGAGCTGGAAGTCCTGGTGCGAGTCTCACAAGGCGGCGAGCGTGGGCATACTTTGATTGGCACTGGGCAGCTGGTGTTGGGCCGTGGACGGCACAGGACTGGGGGCTCAGAAGAAGTGGTGCTGGGAGAATAGGCCTGGGAGGTGGGGAGGGACTGGCTAGCTCCAGCCCACAGGCCCTTTGTCATGTGCTCAGAGAGCTCCATCTCCAAAGAGTTCCCACCAGGGTAGGAATGCGCTGGGGTTCCCAGACGGTTGCAGGCCCCTGAGGAAAATATGACACTACGGCGGTCTAGCTCAACTTCCTGCTTGCAGACCCCATCGCAGGAAGCGGATTTGAGGGACAACCCTGCAGGGAAACCGTCCACCTCCTTTGGGGATGTAACAGACAGACCCAGCTCCCCAGTGAAAGGTCTGAAGTCTTTTTTATGATCTCCCTGAGAGTTTCCTTTGTCCTGGGGGCAGACAAGTCTGTTGGGGAATAGCTGCTGTGATGTGTTGGGCAGACTGGGGAGGTCCACCCCTTTCTTGAAGAAGGCTCGGAGGCAGGAGGGGGACTTGGTTCTCTTGGTTCTTTCCACAGATATGGGGTTATCCATCTCCATGGCTGTCACGCTGTCCTTATCCCTGACGTCCTGCTCGTCCCCTGACAGGCACAATGAAATGGCCTCTTCCTCTGCCTGTGGTTCAACTTTGATCTGTGCCAAAGGCAGCCTGCCCTGACCTGGCACTGCCCCGCTAACGCTGCTCTCCTTTAATGTGCTTGGAAAACCTGAGGTACTGGTGTGTGAGGAGGTGTCATTATTGTGCTTGTTGCAAGCCCACTGGTATTTCCTGTACTTGGGGCATCGTGGCAGGTCTGACGCTCCGTGACAATCAAAGTCCAGCCGGCCATCCGTGAAATTACTGGGCAAAGCCATTGCTAGCCGATCGTCGTCAGGGCGTCGAAAGGAGGTGATGGCATCTGCACAGTGCCGTGCCTTGGGGGAGGTGGGCCTTTCTGCCTCTGACTGCATGCTCTCATCTTCAGAGTTGTTCGCCTCTGTCGCCACCTTGTGGCAAAGCAGCAAGCCGTCCTCCTCGCTGCGTAGCTGAGCTTCCAGGAAGCGAAAGCATGAGTCCTCGAGGTTGTGCATGCGCAGGAATTCGGCACAGCGGATGACCTCCTGGATGTTTTCTCTGCTGAGTAACAGCTTAGCAGTGTAGGCAAACTGCAACAATGGGGCGAATCCCCTGGCAGTGACCTGCAAAAACACAGGGAAATTGCCAGCATTACCATCAGCACAGCCATTGTTCAGAGCACTTGGAGTGTGGTGAGACAAACCGACAGCTCCAACAACCATAAACAAACACAGTAAAGTACCGGTTAATCTTTATATGGGGTCAGCACTGAACATTCTATACAGCAGTAAATAAGAACTGGTGCAGTGGGGATGTAGGCATGTTGTGTGTCCAGTCTCATGTTCATAATAACAACCTGTGGGACATTCCAGCAGTCCACCACTGTCTGCTCTGTGGTTATATCATTGGTTTTGCATACGCCCACTCCTGTCACTGCTCTGTATTTGCAAAACCCTCACTTACTTGAGCTTGTGTCAAAGCACAAGTGCTGATTTATATTCATTCAGTAAAATGTATTCATTCTTAGCTAGAATCTAAAATGCTGCCTTTGCTGTGCTGTTCTGTGGGTAAATGGTGGCAATGATTTTTTTAATACTTGCTCAGAGAATTACACCTGGGCTTAGAGTTTTAGTTCGCAATACTGAGGTTTTGATAAAGATACCAATCAAACATTTTTATACTGTACACAAGAAACACTTTTTGAAGTGAGCAAAAGAATTAAACATGATTGAAATGCAAGCACTGTAAATGAAATGGTGAAAATGTGCAAAACTGTGATTGAAATCGGGCTCTATTTGATTAAATGACAAGTAAACAAGATTACGAATCTGACCACACGTTCGATGCCAGCCTTTGGCACTAGTAAAGTGAAAGCTTTTTGTGCAAACAAAATGTCATGGTTTGATATCCTGCCCTTATTATACCTGGGACCTTAGGTTAAAAGAAAACAGCGTTGCTAATGCGTGAACATGCCCCAGCAGTGTTTTGTACTGTAACTGCCCCGATCAGGACATGGCCCCACAGCCTCACTTTCTGTGTCAGTGCCCTGTATCCTCAGGTCAAGTGCCTGTAAAGCCTAATGGTTTGTAAGACTGTGGCTTATCCCCGTTGTGGCCATGTGCTGCGGGAGGATGGAGGGAAGCCTTCCATTTAGACTTAATGCCAGATAATTAGGTAAACTCCTGAGCCTGAGTAGAAGTCCAGGCAGCCCTCTGGTGCTGTTGTCACTGAGCACACAGACGAGAGAAAGGAGTCAGAGGAGCTGGATTTAATACAAGCCTTGTCTGCTGTTTGGAGATCAGCGTGAGGTTCACACTAGGTTGCGTTCATCACTTTACTCGGGCTCTAGCAACCAATCCCTGCAGCTTTATCCTGGTTCATTCTCAGGTGACAAACACATTACTGTTAGGCGATGGGGGAATGCGATCAAACTACACATGGAGTAAAGGTGCACCCACAGATGCGATTACAATGGATTCACTCTGGATCGAGGCTGGTATTGTTTGTCTGCAAAGCACCTTTTCAGGGGCTGAGTGATGTAAAGTCTTTCTTACAAGACTATACAGAGACTCGCAGATGTAGGGGATGAGCAGCACAATGTGGTCTTAATGAGCCCACTGTTTACTGATTCTTTTGCTGCCTTTGTTAGAGGAAACAAGAAGATGAATTACCCTTGATATCCACTATATGAGCACTGCAGCAGCTTCCAGAGGTCCAGCAGTCTCTGCCAGACACCCTACAAGTAAAACAGGATTTTCCCCTCTAGGTAATCAAGCTTCAAAAAAACGCAGAATTTGCTTTGTGGATTTTTTCGCCTGGAAAAACAACTAAACACTATACATGTGGAAACACAAATACGTCAGTAAAAAAATTGCTTGAGGTGATCTGAGTAAGTCTAGTAATGTATTAAATCGCTGGGCCTTGTGGATTTTCTAGAAGATGAACAAACACGTGCATTACGTCGCTGCTTTTGGGGGGTTTTCTTTTTGGTTGTTTTTATTTTAGACCTATAAGCCCCAAAGAACCAATGTTTTAATGCTTTCTTCCTTGTTCCAAAAGTGAAATTAAAGAAAATGAATGCTAGAGGCTCAGAGTGCAACGACACAATAGAAGATGAGTTTGTGCCAATTTGGATAAAACATGACCCCAAAATACAGACAGGGATTATATGATTAAACAACAGATACGAGTATTACAGCTTTAAATTGTAAAACATCCAATTTGACTTTCAGCTCAACTCCAGAGCTCCAGGATTATGTATGAGACCATCTAAATGAAATATGATAGCCTCTTTGACTGACTCGAGCGCACACTGACAGTTGGACTGTACTTGTTTATGGAAACAAAGATGATGTCTATTTGCATAGATGATGTCAGTGCCTTTTCTGTGCCACAGTCAGCAAGCAAATTAGATTTTCTGACATTTTCTAAATGCTTTAAACTATTGCCAAACTGACAGAATTATATGTCTGCTGGGGAAATTCTTCATTTTTTAAACTCAAGGCCTTTTAAAAAAAATCTTTGAAACCAAATCTCAAAGCTTCCCTCACATTTAAATGTTTTTTAGATTAAAAGTTTTAAATTTTAAACAGAATGATTATAGAAAATGTTAAAATCAGTCTATAAAAACTCCCCCCAGGATGCTAAAACCCCCAGATTGGCAGGAAAAATCTGGAGGAAGAGACACAGATTAGATCAGGTGTATTAATATGAAGACTTGCTATGCTAATGATTAATAACTAATTGGGAATTTTTATCCAAAGGAATCCAAAGAATTCAGATTAACTACACACTCTTCTTGGTACATGGCACAGAGGACTGCCATTAGAAAACACTTCTGAAGCCTGTTATTTCATTAGAAATGCATTTACAGAATTGGTTGACTGGGTTTTGATGTATTTGCAATATTAATGTATATGTTTAGATGAATTCTTCAAGTGTGCAAAACCCTACTGTAGAAGATCATTCCTCTGAGAGATATTCCTTTATTTGGTGTTTTTCTGATTGTCAAATGTATGTCATAATTGCATAAATGTATCATGCACTAAACCTGTAAGGAGGTATTTGTTCTCTACTCCTTTATACAAGCTTTTCCTCGAGTGTAACTTATCAGCTCTGTCATCCATTTATCCTGTTGTTCCTCCATTACACATTCCTCTCTTCCATGAACCGCTGTTGCTCATTGGAAGCCACTACTGTCTGTGAATCTCTTTCAAAAAAAAAAAAGCTATAAATAAATGTGTTTCTTGCTTCATACTGTAATTGTGGCTCTGTGAAATGAAGAGCTTCTTTTTGAGAGCAACATCTGTCAAATCCTTCAGTATTTCTTTCAGTTGGCCTGTGACAGCTTGAAATATTTCCCAGTTGGGTTTATAAATCAGTACTTGTGGCCCTATTACCTAAATCGTCAATGCAGGGGTGACCACGTGCTATAAATAGCAATGTAAAGTTACACTTGCATAATTAGATGTATTAGCTCTTGGTGTGTCTCATTTTGAGCTTACATCTCAATTCTCCTGTTAATTTCAATTACAAATGAGCTTCTTTGTTGCTGTCATATGATCACAGACATCCGAGTGTTTGTGATGGAAGCAATCACACTAGTTCCACTCCTAACAGACTTGACAAATCCTGCTTGCACATCTGCTTACATACAGTGTGGAATGTGTTACATTACTTAATTTAAGACTTAATATACATGTTTGTGGATGTGCATGGTGCACCGTAGCTGAGTCCATCCTTCTTCTGTTAACCCAATGCGTCTACAGGCTGCAGGTTCCCAGCATGCCTCTGGTGTGAAGCACTTTGCAGTGCTAACAGACAATCCAGCAGCATCGCACACATCAGTCATTGTTAAAAGGAAGCTGCTGACTCCATATCTGTGAGGGGGGATGGTGTGTGTCTGTGTGTTAGTGTGTGTGTGTGTGTCTGTGTCTGTGTGTTAGTGTGTGTGTGTGTGTGTGTGTGTGTGTGTGTGTGTGTGTGTGTGTGTGTGTGTGCGCGCCTGTGTTAGAGTAAGTCTGAGTGTGTCTGAGTGTGACAGATTGGGGGGAGGGTAGAGGCTTTGACTGGACTATCCGCTCTACTGATGAGCACAGCACATCCACTACACCACTACTGCAGCCCCACTCAGGAACACAGACACACACACACACACACACACACACACACACACACACACACACACACACACACACACATACATAAACACACACATTTCTGTACTCGCTGCAATAATGAATCCATTGACTCTGAATCTTGTGCTCCTTTTTTTATTAAGTGTGTGATGATATTGTGTGAATGTCCTTTAGGCTGCAGACTGATCTTTTATCTTGTCTTCCTCTTTATAGCGCTCGTTTAATGCTTGTGATGATATTAATGAATTCTGTATTTCTATTTATGCATTAAAGGGGAACCCTCGTGATTTACTCTCATAAATCTATAATACTGGGGGATTTCTGAGAAACCGATTAGAATACAAAGGCCAAAATCTGTGCAGCAAAGGCAGTGACGTTCTAAGGTTTAGTAATTATATGGTTCTAAAAGTTAAATGTTCACATTTACATGTTATCTGTCTTGAATCTCTAGTCTACAAGCCTTCAATCTTTAGGTGTAAAGAAAGGTGCAGGGTTCCTTTGTGAGTATATAAAGCAAAACATGCCTGTGTAATTTACTTTGCTTTGAACATCTCACTAATGTGCTCATTAAATGAAGGAATCTCTGTGTCAGACAAAGAATCATTCATTTATTAATGAGATGATGTACAGACGACAGACACTGCAATTCTACTCACATATATAGCACAGAGAAAAAAGAACCTTCTAGCAAACTGAGCAAACATACGCTCTAACAACTGCCACTAGCCTCACTTTACGCACACACACACATGCACACACACAAAGAATTAGGTGTGGTAGAGTGAACCATGCCGACTGTAATGGTGAGGCACTGGCAGCTTAAATGAGGCTGGGCGGCCGGCCCACTGCATCCAGGGCTGCCGATAAACAGCAAAGCTGCTGGAGGAAAACTGCTGAGCGTACCAGGGATCTATTTTCAGCTAGTATCAGCAGCTGCTGCCTGCGGGAGTGCATCTTTATGTGTGCCCTGCACCATATGTGATTACTCCACTGTTACAACCAGCACAGCAGCCTAATGAAGGAAAGCCTGAAGGGAGCGACACAGAATGGAAGGAGGGAGGAGGTAAATACTGGGGAAGGATGGACGGAGCACTAAGGAAAATGAGAGGAAATGAGATGGTCACAGTGTAGGAAAGTAACTGTTAAAGGAAGACAGGGAGGACAGGGAGGATACACACAGAGTTTCCTGGTCATTAGCTGACTGCCATGACGTTTGAAACATTTCAGCTGTTAGCAGCACTTACGAGTTAAGACAAAGAGACAAATTCATCAGCATGACAGATTAGGGCCATTTTAGGCTAACAGCCCTGCTCTGCGTCTGGAGTGGACAGCCGACACCATTACAGGGCAGGAAATTATAGGCAGTGGCCAATCACACACGGACAATTCACATGACATTTGTAGGAAGCTTGCCAAATATCCTTTCATAAACAAGCTGAGCAATACTACACCACCCTCCCTCCCTCAATCAGTCTCCCTCACCCAGAGCCCTTCTCTTACATCGGCCTTTCGCCTTCATAGAGGAGAGGGCTAATTTATTCAAATGTGCTCCAGTGAATTCCTGCATGTCATGCATGCTAATGAGGACACGGCATGGCATGACAATAGAGTGCTTCCCCGCACAGGAGAAAACACTCCATCTCCATTGAAGAGAGCAGCCGCCGCTTTAACATCAGATCTGCTGAGTAACCTGACATTAACCTCTGTGTGCGCAGATAAACAATAAGGAGCCTGAGTCACAGCGCTAATGGAAATGAAACCGGCGCTGCACTGTACACTGTCACGATGGCGTTGTGGGCTAAGCTGTTGTGCCGGAGGAGATGACAGGAAATGCAACGGGACAAAGGCCCGCCGCTAGAACAGAAAAGCTCCCGAAACCAAAGGAAAATCTTTTAAACAGACAGCTGGAACAGTGACCTATCAGACACGCAGACATCATATCTGTCCTTTAGCTTAGATTAGAAGATTCAAGTGTTTTTATTTGTGACAAGCTCATACAGTATGTGCAGTAAAATGCAAAGTGGCTGTTCCACACGGCTGTGTAAGAACAATAAGACATTACCAATGGAACAACTCTTTAAAAAACAATACAAAATTTGAAGAAAAAAAAACGCCACTAAGTCATAAATAACAAAGATGTAGAGGTTTTAATGCTAAAAGTTGATTTACTGAGAATTGGATGAAATTTTGTTGCTATGTGGAGGAAAAACATAAAATCTGGTAGGATAATTTCCACTTAAGAAATCTACTGTATTTTGCACATATAATACATTTAAAATGTTTTCACTTAGCTGCCACTTGTTTCACTCATCTGGTACTGCTATAAAATACAATAAAACTACCCTCACAAATTGCTATGTTTTCTTAAAAAAAAATTCTGACAAACATATAATCAAACTTATTGTTCACTGTGATGGGTTATGTGTGCATATTGATATTTAAAGCTGTAGTTTAAGTTGTAGTGTGAGAGGAATTGAAATAAATGGCTTCCTTAAAGGTAAAAATGTTAAGCAATAAAAAGGCTACAAGTATTAAACTGACCAATTTCCGAAATATAGCATTAATTAATAGTTAGAAAAAACAATACAAAACCCACATTATTAAACACAAATAATATGTACTGATTTTTTTTTGCATCTACCCCTTAAATTTGGTGATAAAAATACTGCAACACAGGCAGGTTAATTTACAGTTTGAGTTATTAAAAAATGCTAATACGTACAAGTAAATGAACAATTTGCAAGAGATTTAGTGCAAAGTTAACAATCTAAAGAGTTAAAAGAGGTACAAAGCACACTGCATATATTTTCACTGTGATGTTGAAAGAATTGGGAGCATAAGGAAAGTGTCACCGTCAGTGGCGGCAGAAGCTCAGACGTTCCTGGTGCTGAGCTGTGGGTGAGTAAACCTCCCCCTGACAGTGGATTAAATCAGATAGTGTATGTCTAATCCTCTGCCAGTGCAGCTTACAGTACAGGCCAGACACTGGGGAGGACATGACCCCACCTCTACTCTGTTTAAGACACAAAACAACACCATGTTTGGGCGGTTTGTTTCCACCCAAACAAGCGATCACATAAATTGGTTTTGCTCAGTATATAAACATGCCAAGACATTCAGGTGTGTGCCCAGAATTTGGTTTGTTCATCGTGCTTGCGTGGCAGGTTTTTTCCAGCCCAAACCGATGAAAGTCTGTGTATTCCTTTCATTAAGGGGGATGTTTGCTGCTTAACCGTGCTGGGTTTTGGAGGTTAAATACAGAGAGCATAAACATGGGGATCACTGCCGGCTGTCGCCCTGCAGGCTGACTGCTCAAGGTGCTCCTCCACCCTGCTCAGACAAAGACCCTGCATCGTCTCTGTCAGCTTACTGCAGGAGAGGTGTCCTTGTGTTGGCAGAGAAAGAGAGACCCCCTGCTGGACTAAGGGGGCTGGGTCTAAGTGTGAGCACTGCTCCCACTGCAGCTCATCACTCTTCTCTCCAAAGCTTCCTCTTCATCTCCTACCAACCAACCCCCATCTTTAAGGAAGCAGAGCTGTGTCCCTGGCTCCTGACTACCACCATCTGTCTGACAGGCTGTATGTGTGTGATTGTTCGGGCCAGGCTCTTGGTACAGGGCCAGTCTGTGTGAGGCCCCTTCAGATTAGACAGCACTGTGCAGGTCGAGCCCCGATGGAAGCTGAGACGGTGGATGGATGTCGCTCATCGACCTTCTGAAAGCCCCACAAGACCTTCATGTTTGCCTCTCAAAGTCTTTCTCTCTCTGAGCAGCAAGACATTTTTTGCCTTGCAAGTAGCAAGCTTGCTGTGGTTAAAACCTGCGTAGGGTCCTTACAACTAAAGCAGCACAGTTACGGTGGAAGAAAGACCATGATCATGATTAAAGAACTACTTTCTGAAGGCAGAGGAAGGTCAAGGTCTTGGTTACAAGAAAACCACATCACAGTGGAATCTGATGCTTTGCTGGCCCAAGCACATCTCTGAAAGCTGAACTTCACACTACATCTGCCTTTGCTTTCAAGGATACAGTCAATCAAACTTTTTAATAGACATGACATTCACAGCATTCAGTCACTTTTATGATAATGTTCCTTAAGCATTCATTCAGACATACACATGACACTGATACAGAGCCATGGCAATATTTTCCAAGTGCATAAGATTAGACAACACATCAAAGTTCAAGGTGCTACTAAATAATAAAAGACTAAACTTTAATTAATGGCAAGCTTATCAGACTGTCCAGATAACTCTGGAAACCTCTAAATCAAATTTTACTACTCGATGAAAGTGAATAAATGTTACTAGATCTGATCTAGTAAGATTGGCGTCAAAAATTCTATAGAACAAAGACTAGGGTACTCATTCAGAGACACCAAGAAGCTAACACACTCAAATAATCTGTGCGTGTCTGGAGGTTTTGTTGTTTTTTTATCCTCATGGCTGCAAGATGTTGCTTTTCAGGAACAAGTGGACATGGGTCATCATAGGGCTTTCTCTTCAGTCAAACTAACAATCCAAAAGCATTTTAGCTTCATGCAGCCTCATCTCAAGATGAGAGAGTAGACAGAGTATAAAACCAATGAGTGCAACTATCTGAATTCTTTGAATAAAAGATTGTCCATGAGTGTGCACTTTTATCCACCTTTGAATAACAATCCGTCTCTTCTCGCCATTCCGAACAGCTTTAAACACTTTTGCATATAGCAACGATACACTGTACCAGTGATGAACACGTTCCAGGATGGTGTCATTGTTCTCGTCATGTCAGCCTTGTCGTTCGACTCAAAGTTCCGCAAATGAACAGCTACTGGTGAGATTATCAAGGAACTGGTTATGGCTATTAATGGCAGAGAGTGGTTCCTAAGGATTTGATGACCCCTTGACTTTTCCTAGTAAGACCTAATTTGCCATTAACATCCTGATTCAGAATAAGAGCACATTCATGTTCCCTGAAGTGTTGGCCCTGGACTTTAATCACTAGGCCTTTTTGTGGTAACCCCGTCTCAGGTTGGATGCCTCCTCCCGGCTGGGATATCTCACAGTTTTGTGGATTTTTGTGTTTTTATCAGTCTCCTCCACTGCTAATTTGCGGTGTGGCCTCTCCTCCTGACTAGATGGGAGTCTAGTGTATATATCTGAGCAAAGGGAAGCACCACTACATCCCTCAACCCCTGCAATAGCAATAGCTTTGATCATCATTAGGACGAATTCCTATTTTTGCTGCTAAGGCTACTTTTAATTCACCATTTATAACAATCCTCCAGTATGCAGTGTAAAGAGCCTTGCAGACTCACAGAACCACAAGCACTGACTTTCAGTCTTGTAAAAAATAAACCACAGCAAACCCTTTGTGACACTGCAGGTGGATACACCCTCCTTTTTAAAACAAGGTGCACGTTTCTGTGTGTTTTCGTTTGGGATGAAAAATGTGCAGTGTTTCCTGGCTCATGACTAAGGAAAGAACTGACAAACAGGAGGTGGTTTGAGGTCTGTGAACCAGCACTCTGCTGAATCACTGCACTGCCGTCTTCGTTCTTTTCTGGAGTAGAAATCAGAGAGGGCAAAAATGGCAGATGATCTATCACCTTCGGGACCTGTCCCCACAGTAGTCTTGAATCAATACATCCAGACAGTCAGAATATTTCCACACTGGACAAGAAGACAGTGCAGTAGAAGTAAATTATTGGAGTGACTCCGTGAGCAGTAATTTGATTGAAGCTGAACTAAACTGGGTTTCTGCTGTAATTTAGGGACATTCCTATGTGCAGTACAGTACCATCAGATTATCAGTATCAGCCTCTTACATAGGAGAATAAAGTCAACGTGCTGTTCACTAACAAGTAGCTGACAGCAGTCAGATGTGATCATGGCAGAGAGACCTGAGTCACATCTTTGCACACAGACGCACAATATGGAGATCATTTCTGTTTGTCACGGTGATAACAGCTTCTCTCCAGTGGAGGGCTCTCTTTGAAATTCCTCTCCCTGCCTTGTATCTGTGGCACGCCGACTCTTATGAATCCGCCTTTGTTTTACACTCACAAGAAATATGATGTAGGGAAACAACACGGACATCGTGCTCCTCTGCCTGCCGACTGGCCCTGGAGGACAGCATCGCTCAGATAAAGCGGGATTGTTTTGTTCCCATGATGTGATGGCCAACAAAGCCCCTTGATGAAACTGGCTGCCCCTGTTCGAGCCCACAATCACATTAGATATAGATGATGTCACTCACTCGCGCCGGCCCCGGCTACTCCAGGGGCAGCAAGGCTATGAGAGAGGGATGATGGAGGTGGTGGGGGAGGTGGTCTTTGTTTCACATTTCATCTGCACAAACCGCCCCCCTCTTTCTCCCAGCGGCAGCCAAGGCCCTTCTGATTTGCCCTTTGTTACACGTAGGTGGCGGACTCCAGTAGCTGCCAGAGGAATACTCGACCGCAGCCAGACAGCCAAGTGTCAGTCGCGCGTTGTTAAAGTACATGTTGCAGAGCTAAAGGCTGCTGCTCTGAGATGACACAGACCAGTGGTGGCTGAGCAGACTCAGCCCTCCCTGCTGTTAGCATCCGAGAGAAGACAGCGCTCAGACTGGAGGCAAGGGATGCGTCAGCAGACTTCAGTCACTGACCGTAAAGCAAAGGGTGACAGGGGACCTTAAAAAGTTGATAGGCACCATCACTGAAGCGACATGCCTTCATGATGTGCGTGTCTTCACAGTCAGAGAGATGCACTACCTGCTCTGCAGGGCAGAGGGATGCAATTTAAAGGAGGATTTCACCTTAAGTAGAGTCAATGATGCAGTAACTAAAGGTAATTTGATGTTACTCCATTACAATTCAGAGGTACATTTACACAGCTGTAGTTATTAGTTGCTCCTGAAATACTGTATATAGACATATCAAACAATATACTGCAGCTACAGCATTTAAATTTGCTTGACACAAGAGAATGCCTCAGTAATAGCAATTCAAACTATACCTCTATATAGTACAGTACTCTTTGTTATGTGCTTAAATATCAGTTACTCTTATCTGTTATATATCATTATAAACTGGATATGTCTGCATTTTTAGTACGTTAAATATTATCTGGGTTCTGCATAACAAACCAATATTCACATATATTGAATGATCTTCTCTGACATTTTTTCTGGCTAAATTATTAATTAATGAAGATGAAATGATTAAAAAATAACAGTTATTTACATTTCCTCAGCAGATGATTACACATCCTGTTCTTGTTGAATATGTTGGAACTATTTTCAGTGTCCATTGTGACAGAATAAAGCCAATTTATTCATTATGTGTTATGCTGCCATTCAAATGAAATGATAAAAAATATATCAAATGTTGTCAAATTGACAATTGCAGGGATGGACAAAGGGAGGGAGGCTTAGTTAAAACCTCAACGGGAGCAACTCTCTCTCTGGCACATTAAAGAGACAGTCATTGAAAGATGTTACTTTCCACACTCCATCTCACACCTGAAACACACAGCAGCTCATGCATTATTCATACGCGCAGCCACTGAATGAAAGGGATGCTGCTTTGAGCACAGAGGAGCCGTTCCCTGCAGTCATTCTTTGAGTTAAGGAGGGGGAAAGAAAAAAAAATTGCTCCTTTTTACATAGCATGAGCATGGCGACAAAGTCGTTTGACAGGCGTTACTTTATTAATGCACGCTGGCCCCAGTGAGGAGCCACGGCTCAACAGTATATGTGGGATGTGCCCCAGTTTTCGCAGCAGCACATGTATGTAGGAATCTGTGTGTGTGACATCAATACATCTGTGGGGCGCTTTCATCGTGTGTTCGGTGCAGGAGCTCTGAAGAGGCTCAGTTTAAAGTGACAGTGTGAGAGCTGAGGTGAGCGAGACTGAGGAGTGTTGCTGAACCTGATGAGCACTGAGGCAGAGGTGGCGTTAATCACAGCACAAAGTGCTACGTGCTGCCGACACAGGCGGTGGCGGCGGCAGCTGACAGGTGTTAATTGGCAACCACAGCCCTATAGGCTCAATAATGCACTTTGTCACACCTTTTCACTGAGACATTCTCCTGTAGCAAATTGATCAAATTTAAACACTACTTTACTGCCATTCATCACGTGACAGCAAAAAGCACGATGTATATGGAAAGAAAACAAAATATTCTCGAAGAATAATCAGAAAATCAACTTTGAATTTAAAGCTGAGATGTGATGAATTATTAAAAAAGCAGCAGATGGAGTTCAGGTGAGATTTTTGGACATTTGTCCGTCCAATGGGAGACCTGCAGGCTCAACCTGTTCAAAGAGATGAATCCAAATCAAATTACTACTTCTAATTTTGCATTCTCAAAACATTTGATTAGAAAATCTTAATGCTTTTTACACCAGTAAAAAGTTACCACCTCAAAAATAATAAATGAAACATTGCTGCCATAACAGGAGCTTGCCTTTTGCAAGTTATAATAAAAAACTAATTCCTTTAAAGCTTGCTACTCACACAAAATTACTGAAACTAACCAGATTGGACCTCTAAGGGATAATTCCAGTTTATTTCAGCCTGACATAACTACATTAGGGTTCCAATTTAAATAAACATTCTAGTAAAAGAGCTTCATGTTTACTGTTGTGTTTCCCTATACCACTCTCACCACAAACACACACAACCACATGCAGGATAGTCAGGCCTCCTTTGCATCATTTGTCACCCCCATCTTTGCCTATGCAATAATGTTGTGTCTGTAGTCTTGGTTCTTTTGTGATAAATCTGTCTAATTACCCACTCTGTTATGTTCTGTCTTGGTCACATTGTAGTTAAAAATGTTGCTGTGGACAAAGCTTTGCCATATTAACAAATGTAGTGTGCAGGTACTTGCTATATTTGGAATGTACCACCAAAATAACCCATCAATCATGGTATTTTACATGACAAATCTTTCTTTTCTGCTTTTTTGTGTGATAAAAATACAGTTAGCATGGCGTGCTTTTTTTATGAGGCAGGAGAGGATACAAGTCCAGTGCATGCAGACCCTGTTTAGTGCTGTTTTTGTATCTGTGCATTGTCTTACAGTCAGCAGCCTTTGCACCCCTGCGGGGGAAACCTGTCAGAGCAACAGCGTGCTTGATGGACCTACCTCTTCAGGAAGGCTAACGACCAAGCCATTCTCCGCCTGGCCCACCAGTGCCTGGAGGAAATACTCGCTGCAGGCGGCCAGCACGGCCCGGTGCCCTCGGAACTCCTTGCCCTCCACCAGGACAGTCACATCGCACAGGATATCCTGCTTCCGCTGGTCGTTGAGGCAGAGGAGGATATTGGTACAATGAACCGTCGACTCATACACATACATGGGGGCTTCAGGCTTCTCATCCACGGACATTCCGCTCACGCCCTGGAAATAGAAGCACAACAGAGGGGGGTCAGCTTACAGCCGAGCCCAGCGAGCACATACCGCAGGGCTGACATCAGCCCCGGCGGTCTGCTGCAGCCAGCCTCATGATTCAACACATATAAGCCTGGCTGACTGCTGCTTCACGTGCTCACTAGCTCTTTAACATTTAAAAGCCAGTGAAATTTTGTAGTGAATGCATCTGCACAAAATATCCAGATAAGTCACAGAGGTATTCCCCATGATTCTGCTTTTCACTTCAAATCACAAAACAAAACTACACCAAGGAACAAATTACAATTCATTTGACAGTAGATGAGAGTCCAGGGTGAAGTGTGCTGTCTTTTTTCCTCTAGAGCTCCACACGTGTTTGTAATCTAGGAATAACTCACCGTATAGGCATGCTGAGCGGCAAAAAACATCATCTGAAAGAGGGTGAGATTATAAGTGCAGGAGTTGCTTCTTCCTTGGATGTAGAATCAGGAAGACAGCACAAAGACTGATTCATAGGCATCACAATAGAAACAAAAGAAGAAATACTGCAAAACATGGGCACAAAACATGTTTTGACCCAAAAAGAAAGACACAACTTCCCACTAGGAGACCTTTTGACCCCTCCATTCTATATTTTAGTACTGCTCCTGCTCCCAATAAACACAAATCTATTTAAGATAATGCACTGTGTGGGCATAATATCAACTGAAATATTAAAGAAATAGTTTTTCAGTTTGGAAAATGTACATATTATCAAATTGCATTACTAAATCATGTTAATTAGTGAGGTCAACAGACATGCTAGCTGTTTCTATTTGCTTACAGCTTTTATGCTAAGCTAGGATAACCACATCCATACTCCGTTTCTCACAGACATTAGATTTAAATCTTCTCTTACTTTTAGACTGTAAAACCACAGCGCACCCCAAAGACTTTAATGTAACTAAAACTGAGATTAGCGCTAAGAAAGAGTCAAAAATCCTTGTTTGTTTGAACATTCTTAGCCAAGGACACTAATTCTGATTCTGATTAATACAGGGCAGCACAGTAGGACAGGATCCACTGCAACACGCTTACAGTTTCAGTTTTTATTGTGCATTTAATCAAACTACCACTAACAAAGAAAACATTGCAAAGTGTCCCAGATCCTCAGAACAGTCACCTTCTGAACCCAACTGATTAACGGATTATTGGAGTTAAAGGGACACTTGTAAGGGCAGCTTCAGGACAATGCTGTTTCTGAGCAACAACAGCAAACTGCAAATATATTCTCAGCTGCATAAAAGTGAATAACATCAAATAAATAACGTGCTCCAGCTTTGCTGCCTGGCTAGACTTCCATTAAGTCACTCCGCACTCACATCCCAAGAAGTTCAGTGCGGGGAACATAACAGCACATGCCCCTGTGGAACAGTTTTCCTGCCAAACGTTCCACTCTGCTAAGGCTGCCCTGCGATGACAGACACACAACTATCTGCCCTCACAGACATGCACAACTTGCTCAAAGGGCCTTTATATTAGATGATAGTCTGTGCCAAGATGCCTCGCTGCTTTATGTGGGCTTTTGTTTACAAGTTAGAAATTAATTTCTCGACTCTCTATCATGTGCTGACACAACACCGCACCGATTCAAGCTATCCAGCAGACATCTGTTACATTTGCTCTCCTGAACTCTCAGAGTCTGCTGTGTTTGTCTGCGGACTCAAACCAGACGTGGTCTTGGAATGTAGGAGTTAAGCCGCCCATAATAATAAGTAGAATAGTGAACTTGCTTGGATGTGTGCTATTCCACTGAATGATAACAGAATGACTGCCTGGCATGAGGTGACTTTGTCCTTTTGTCCTAGTTTCACACTGCTCCAAATTAGATTTCCCCAGAAAAGTTCCCGTCTGTGTTTTTTTAAAGTTGAGACAAGCTATCAGACAAATGTAGAGGTCTAGAAAATGTGATTACAGAGAGAAATGTCCTCATTCTGTGGGGAACTGTTCTAGTTAAATCTCTTTTTTGTACTATTGGAGAGAAAATAATGTCAAATGCTGGATGTTTACATGTTGTAAACTCTGAACTGCATCTGTTTTACAGCTCGCGGGTCACGGGTGTCCTTATATATGGAACTGCTTATTGAATGGAATTTTTGCTCCTATTTAAAAAATGTTTTGTGTGTAATAATGACCACATAACCATGTAAACCAAAGGAAGCTCTCACTGACTCATACTGTTATGTATAAAAAATGCTCAGCAAGAGGAGAAGTGTTACAGAAAATGAGGAAGTACAGTTAGCAACTCTTAGGTGAATACAGACTAAGAAGCACAACACAGAGACTTTTTGGTAGAGCAGACTGAACATTAGCTGGGTTTACATCAACAAACTGTAACTACATTTTGAGAAAATTGGTACAAAAAAAGCCAATTAATGCCTGTTTTCATCCACAATCATCATCTTCCAGCAGTAGGAGGTGATTTGTTGAGATAAACAGCTGTTGGCGCTTTATGAATAAACCCCTACAGAAGAAGAAGCTGCAATAAGATTACATCATTAAAAGATCTCCTGTCAAACCACAAATAGGGAAAAAAAAATGTGTAGAAAACATGAAAGAAATATAACATTCATTCATAGGATGGTTTCTTCATTGCCCTGCATAGATTTGATCCTTTTTCATCTCTCTAGTGGAGCTTCAGTGGATGTGAAAGTCACACATTTTATGCACGTGATCATTTATTCAGTAGGTCTGTTTCCACTGCAAGTCACTGCCTTTTATTGTTATGGATACACCGACTTTTCTACCGCTTAGCCAAGCATAAAAACTTTTTGTAAAATTAACTAAATTTGCAGTATTTCCAGGTTTTAATCAATGGTTCGACCTGTCCACTCAGGGCTTCTGAGTGCAAATTGAAGGTAAGCGCTAAATGACACGTGCAAACAAACAGAAAACATCCAATACGAGCCTGGTTAATGTGTCACTGCTGAAAAAATCACTCTACACACGAGTATAGCTTCTGAAAAAAAAACTTGCATCAAATATTTGGCACCATGTGGTTTTGTCCGGAGCGCTAGTTTCACCAGGATATAGTGGAGCGACAGCACAGAAGGCGCGAATGAAACTAGTAAATGCCACCTGTTCAAAGATGGCTCCCCTGAGAAAGACGCAACACTCAGAAACACAGTAGAAAGTCCTTGTATAAGACAGTTCCCAAGGAAACTTCTCTGACTACACTCAAATGGGCAAATGTGCAAAGAATAGGTAGAGACAGTTCAAAAAGATTATATATAGATATACAGGGCGATCACCAGAAGGGCAGTTTCTCGCTCTGACTGGATGAAGTGAGAATCCAGAATACAGCACAGAGACTTAAACTGTATCTAGAATGTAGAAAAAAACAGGTTGCTGCTTCATATTCTATCTTCATGTCCTACTGGATGGCAATTTTATTACTTCCTTAGAAACCCAGAAACCAGTCAGTATTCTATAAAGTGTCTTTCTTTAATTAAAAGCGCAAGAAAATCCTCAAGTTCCAGCAATTCTAATGATCACAATTTTCTTTATATATATGATAGTAAATTAGATATCTTTAGATCTTAGACTGTTGGTTCGATAAAAAACAGATGCTATTACTGTTTAAAACCCTAAATGCTGCATCAGTTGTAAATGAATTGTACCTTATGTGGTTCACATTCTTCAACAATGCAAAAAGTTGATATATAGTGAATATGGTGGCTTCCGGCTGCTCCAGCATTGCCTTGAGTCAGCTGAGACTAACTCCACAAAGCTGCTTTCAGTCTTGCTAAGGCTTAAATTCTTTCAGTGAGAGTCTGGAAAACATCTGGAAAACATCCACTGACAGTGAGTAGAGCTGAGAGCCAGGCCAATCAGCCAAGTGTGGTGTGAAGTGTTTTAGCTGATGATGTAGCTTGTCACCTTTTAAAATGTCAGGAGCATGTCTCAGCCAGGTATTGCAGATGAAATATGCAAATGACTCAGCAACTGTGTGACCCGTTTTTGACCTCAGGTTTATGAAGAAAAGGATTTTGCTTTGAAACATGTCTGAAAATAAATCAGCACCAGAGACCAATTGCAGCCTGGGGATCTGTGCTTTTGTCCAATCAGGTGCAAAAAACGATCATGTTGACGTCTTAGCAGAGGAGAGCACTTGTCAGTCATCTACTATCTAGTGTAAAGCCTACTAGAAATGACGTCTGAGAGGAGCAAATGTGTACTAAGCAGAGACCACAATGAGGGAAGTGAAAACTGTGAGCTGGTTTTGCAATAAATCTTTGCATTTATGTCTTTACGTAGACTCAGTTGTTTACTTGTGAGAGGGCTGTAGTAATGATTTGACAGGAGCGGTGCATTGTTACAGCACACAGTGAGGTGAGGGGTCTGTTGTGGAACAAATACATCAGCCCAGACTGTGGTTCTGGCTGGTCCGTCTGTTGTATAGTTTGCTTATTTCCACCAAACATTTCTCAGTTGGTTTCCCAGGATAATGACCTGTCTTCCAAGAATAATGTTTCCAGATGCGGTTGCAAGGTTCAGAGCAATCTAAACATGCTATTTCTACCCTGGAATGCGCATTCGCTTCACTTGAACTTCAGATGGTTTGTTGCAGTGGGAGGAAAATGCAAGGATGACACAAACACAAGGCGCGCACACACAGACATGGCGCAAGCATAGCTACACACATACACACACACCACAAAATAGCAGGTTGTGGCAGAATTCTGATTAGAAGTGCTGATGGATGCAAAAGATTTCTTTTTTTCTTTTTTCACTCGCAGGGTCAGTTGTTGACGGCAGCTCTTTCTGCCACACAAATTCTGATGCTGCCAACCTTTTCTTGGTGAGTTGTGAACATTCCTGTGCAGATTGCAGATCAAAAGCACAGCGTGATGGTGATAAGTACGCTCCAGCACCGGTCAGAGCAGACTTCAGGGCTTACCGCTGGCTGCTCCTGGAGCGAGACTGCTGATCTGAGGGAGGCTGATGAAGACTAATGTGGCTGGAGACCCGTTAGCTCTGCACTCCCCATTATGGCAATTACGGCTCGTAGAGCTTCGGTGTGCCGCTTAAAGCCTGTGTGCACAGCAGCCCACACACCGCTGTACTGTACATAAGGTGTGGAAGAATAGGCTGCAGGTAACTTCCTGTACCCAGCAAGGTCTTTCATTATGTTCAGTACTGAGTGTACCTGCTGTTCTCCAATCTTCTACCTATGGCTATACTATACCAGTTTTAATGTATGAGTCACATGTAATCCACCTATTCAACTGTGGTGCAATGCTGTACAAAAGATTACACCATATCAATCTCAGTGAGAAGCTGTAGTTAGGATGGGGTTAGCCTAGCTTAGCATAGTGTAAGCTGGGAGAAACACCAAGCTTAACGTACCATTGATGCTACCTGATGAACACAAGGCATTTCCTGATTTTAATCTGTTCACAAGCAAAAGTAAATATGATCATTTTTGTTTTTTTGTGGCGCTATGTCCTTAGCACTTACGCAAAGCTAGGCTAATCACCTCCCTATTATTTGAATATATATATTCATATAATTTCCTCGAGCCAAAGGTGACAGCTTCTAATTGCTTGTTTATTTTCCCAGCAACAGTGCTAATCCTGAATATATCAAATTCTAATTCTTATTATATTAATCCTTACCCCTCAAACACTTCACAGCAAACTCCATATATTTTTGAAGCTTGAACAAGTTAACATTTGTATTTTTGCTTAATAAAGTACTTACAGCAACTATAAATCCATTATCAGAATTGTTGTCAATTAATGTTATGTTGACTAGCTGCTTCATTAGTGAAGTGTTTCAGCGCTAAAACAACCACTCGAAGCTGTAAGGAGATAACGGCAAGTGTTTTAGTAGCAGCAGTTACTTCAGGCTTAGTGTCACATTATTTCCTCTGTCACGCACACACACATGCCACAAATTGTGAGCCATGCTTTCCACTTTTTTTTTTCTTCATTCAGCAGGTCACAAGTGTCACAGATTATTGGGCGGATTTTCATGCATCATTTCTCTACTGCGGACCAAACAAAGTCTGGCATTTAAAAAAAAAAGAAATCCCATTTACATTAGCCAGTCAGTGAGCTGAACAGGATAAGCAGCAGGATGTTTGAGTCATCTTCAGCCTGACTGTATCATATGACGTGGTCGTGGTTTGGGGACTTTAAGGTGGGAGGGTGGGGTTGTAATGTGTGACAGTGTGCTATGATGTGCTCTGCGATGTGTGTCCCCTCTCTTTGAGGGTCTCTGCAGAATAATGTCACACTGTGGAGGGAAGAGGCGGGGTTGGGTCATGACGGAATAAAATATATAAAGTAGCGAGGGCGGACAGACTGAGCCCCCAGTGGCAGAGGCGTGATTACTCCTGTCATAAAATAACATCATCTGCCATTTCTAAGAGCCTACATGGCTTTAACACTTTCCACTGAGAAGCCCTTTTTGCATTTTTATATACGCACAGATTATTTGCAACAGCACAAAGGTGGAAAAACATTATCTCACATTCTAAGTCTTCATACTTCCCCCTGAGCAACACCAGCACTGGAAGCTAGTATTTCTGTTTGAGACAAATAGGTACTGAGCACCACTGCAAGTACAATATTTTCCTGCAGGTCCTGTCAGTTCAACACGCATAAAAAAGAATCAGATTCAGAAGTTGACTACTTTCCAAATGCTTCAGACACCAACCAGCTGATGACGAATCCGACTGTTCTACTGAGTCACTGGTCAGATGACAGTTTCAGGAAAAAACTCAGTGAACAGTTGCAAATCATATCAGGATGTTTTGAAGAGCAACCTTTAATATCAAAGCAGGAAGGAGATAGGAAAACATTAACCCCGTAAATCCTAGACTTTCAAATTTAGTCAGTTTCACAGTTGCAAGGCCAAAACAAACAACCTTGGGCTCTATGAGGAAGAGATACTCAGGACATCTTTGAAATACAGTAGCTCTGTCCCCCTTCGTGAGGTCTGAGTGAAACTTGAAAAACTCCACCATAAAAGGACATTTTTACTCCTAGATAATCAACTGTAAAGTATGGGGAGAGCAGCCTTATTACTAGAAGTCAGTGACACTGATGTTATTGAACCTGTTCTAAAAATTCTCAAGAAAAGCTCTGCTGAATGTGATGCAACAGAAAAAAAGCACAAAATTGCCGCATAATTTTTTTTAAGTAGTTGCAAGTGGCCTCTATGCTGAATGTGCAACCTTCAAACATAGCAGCAGATTGCATTTTAAGAGGCAGAGACAACCAAGTTAAGATGCAGGAACCGTCAGAGTGGCAAGGATTAAGTGTTGGTACACAATCAAATGAGTTACAAATGCCTTAAAGGTTCCATACTGTGCCCATTTTCATCAGTTTAACCAAAATCTTACCTGTCCCTGTGGTGTGCGTTTCTGTTTTTCAGCTCAAGATACTGCAAAAATTGTTTAATTTACTGTATAACTTCTGGTTTCAGAGCTGTCCTGCTCTGAAAATCACTGAGCTGCTGGTGTTCCCGGTCTTTCAGGAAGAATACACTGTTTTGTGTGCTATAAAGCAACCTATATCTTAACAGCTTTTATTTTACACCTGCAAGTTTATAACAATCACAAAGCACAACAAAAATGGATCCTAACCATATGGGACTTGTAATAACTGCCTTCATAATGTGATACTGGGTTTTTTGATCAGACTATAATATCTCAATCATGTTGCAAATCACAGTATGCACAGTTCCATCATTATGCACTGATGAAGACTGTGATATGAGCAAAAGCTCAAAAGCAAGCAGGATCAATAGACACTAAGTGGAGATTGTTTGGATATTTTTGTAGTTTTGGCCATGCATTTATCAGTTTCGCTAACATTATACATACAAAAGTCTTTGCCAAAATGTGGGAATGAATAAAACAGTAAAAAAGCTTGATGAGCAGTGAGATGTAAAATCATGACAATGAAATTAAAGCAAATGAAAGACAAGCCAGGATGTCAGACTTGAACCGTGATGGTTAGTTTCAACAGTTTTGGCGATAATAACCTTTTTGCATTTGCATTCTTTCTTGATATGTTTCTTTCCCCATTGGATTTTTAGCACTAAAACAATCATCAATTTACTTACAATGTTAGCATCCCTAATTTAAACAATGGTCAGAACTGAAAATAAACTATCAGCAAGGAAAAACATGCTGCTCTGTTACACTAGATTTTCATTTAAGTCTAATAACTGCTGTGGTGTAAAGAGTTTCTTTGCGTGTCCAGCTGTTTTACTGCTGAGTCGACACAGATATCGCTTCTGAAATTTCCATCATTCATTGATTTATTAACACATTTGATAATGTTTTCCATCATTTCCTGGCAGATTACTGCCTCATACAGGCAGATAATAGATCAGCGTGGAACAGAATGAGGCCCACAGGCACTTTCATGAACACCTGCCGCAAGTGATGAGTTGTTGCAAATAACAAAATCACAGACAGGAGGCCTAAATCACAGCTTACAGTGGGACGATAATTTTAATATCCCTTGAGCTATTGGGATGATTTCTTTTTTTCCCTTTTTTTATTGGGAAGGAACATCCACACAGCATGATTGTGACAAAATACATATGCACCCTGTGGCTCCTTGTAATAAACAAGATTAGTCTCAACTGCTGCTGCTACACTCTAATAACATTATCCACTGAGCCAGTACAGTCAGAGGGAAACTAACATGAACACTGTGTCACTGTGAACAATTAGGGGGGAAGACTCCAGCCAGATGACTGTAATTACACTGAGGATGAACATGGTTTTAATTGGAATTATCAAATTAGGCCACAGCGATGAACGCCCTTGGAGCTGTACAAGGCGGCAAATGTCAACATGGATGGTGACGACGATGATGTCTAGGTAAATGGAAGCTCTAATTGGGAGTGTATATCGCCATGTAAAGTTCAAATGAAAATCCCACTCAGGTCTGCTTGAGGTCAGGGTTTGCGAGCAAAATAAAGGCAGAAAGTGTTTTCAGTGACACAACACATACTCGAATGTCTTTGAATACAACGTGCAGATATTTTTTTTGGACAAGTTTCATTTCCTCAAATGAAGCTTTCTACTTCCCCATATCCTCAGATTAGATTTTGAAGGCTGTGTCGGTCAGCGTGACAGCACATCTGTAATTTAAGGACTTTGGTCCAAAGCAAGTCATAACCATACATGACTTTAATTACTCCCTTGCTTTTTATCTAGTCAAGTAAAAGCTCTGTTTATGACCAAAACATCCTTGTCACTCTTACTTCCATGACAAATGTCTGACGGACTATAAATTAGTAAATTACATGTAGATATTTAAAGTCTCCAATTTTGCTTGTTCTCTCTGTTTTGTCCTACTGATGTCATCATTTTAAAAAAAAGTGCAAAAATATCTTGTGTGCAGACTGCCATGACATTTGCTGGACATATTCATGATGCCATGGGAATAAAGCCCTGTGATTTAAAGGCAGCAAATCAGAATTGTACTTAAGTTTGGTAGCTGGCAAGAGACAGAATAAAAAACAAATAAAATCATCACTTATAGGTGCAGTATGTGATTCTAATCCAGTGCACTTGTAGTCATATTCACTGAAGATCCCCTCACAGACCACTAGCTGTATGTTCTCTGTGGGGCTAAAAGAAAAATTTGGTGTTTGTACACAGCTCTGGTTCTTTAAATGGGAAACAAAGAAGGTCCGACCGATCAATGTGACATTTGTCCACTGTGTCCTGTGCATGTTCACACGATTATGCTGCTCAAAACACTTTTTTGAGATCTCTCTACTTTTAGTCATGGTTGTGCTGTTTCCATGGGATTTTTTTGCTGTGAAAATTAAGGCCACAGTGAGCAAAAATGTCCCAGTAGCAAGAAATATCATAAAATATTTATGGCCCAGAGGGTAAACTTCCATGTCCCCAGGTTCTAACACAAGCTTTCTATTGATGATCTGTTGTTTCCGAATTGAGACCAGCAACACTGTGCTCTTTGTTCATCCAGCACATTTGGATTGTTGGCGACAATGAAATGAACTTTAAAGAGCGTGCAGACTCCAGTCTTTAGTTTTAAAATCTGTAAAATATTGATCGTTTCATGGAGCTGCTCTGACTTGCCGCAAAATATATGCGTAAACACATTTGAAATTCATAAGATTTTCATTTTACATGGTTGAAAAAAAAACATTTCAAGATGTCTGGAAATGTGCATTTCTAGGCAGACAGTGCATCATGCATTTCATGCACAGTAGGTGGTCTCCTGTAATATATATTGGAAGTAGGCGCTAATCGTACCTCTGCAGGACAAACTGCAGAGATCATCAGAAATGAGTTAACGGTTCATTAGAAACATCAAAGGAGGATATGAGGCAGAGGGATTGATTAAACAGGGATTGCTCTACAGGGCTGTAATAAAAATATGTTAATGAGGATGGACTCTCCTAGCTTGTTTTAAATGTGTCCCTGGCTATTATTCAATTACACCCTCCTATCTGTTCACACTGCAGATGTTAAAGACTCTGTCTGAAATGTTGTAATCCGTGTGCTGGTCTTGTAAAATCTTCAACATTTTCACTTTATAAATGATGATGTTTATCCCCATTATGTTGTAACTTCCGCAGGAGTATGTTTTTGTCTATGAGATGACACAACTCTCTGACCCCTGTGGTTTAGGACACGGTTGCAAAACTCATTGAAAACCATTAAATCTGCCCTGTCATCAAGACTGAAAACAAAGCTGTTTTTCTTAGTTCCTGAAAAAAATGTCATTTTCTAATTACTCAATGTGTTTTTCCATCCGCAGCTGTTGGTGTAACAGACAAGGCATGCTGCTCAGGCTCTAATATATACCAGCAATACTGTATTAAACAGTTCCATCTTTTCACTAACACTTCACAAAGTAATTGCTGAGAGAGGCCATTCTCAGGCTGAGGTTTCTGTGCACTGCACGCAGCAAACTGTAACTTACTGAGTAAGTGAGTAATACATTCCAAGTCTAAGGTTTCTTCCCCTCCTTGAAAAAAGAGCAATGAATTCAGTTAAAAAGAACATCCTCTGTCTTTTCACATCAAAGCAACCAACACAGCATCATCCCTGAAGTAAATTCCTCCCGTTAAGATTGTATGATGAGATTAAAGCCGAGCAGTTTTTGGGGCTTTCCACTCCGACCACAGAAACTAACATCCATGGCTGAAGGCTCCTCATTCTCCATGCTGCTGATAAGCTATACAGCTTTTCAGAAGGTCACTGGGTTGCTCATATTGATCCTGAGATAATATATGCAGGGCAGCCACGTCTGAGACATGTTGCTGATGCTCAGGCTCTGCTGATTACATACTGAGGAATGTGGGAGCATAATGAGGGCGATCCTTTGCCATTTTTGATCACATTGACTCACACGTTCGACAGATTTGTTTGTGCAGTTAAGCCCAAAACACATGTCCTCTCATGAAACATAGATCCTTAAAACCTATTGCATAAAAAGCACAACATCAGCAAGATGCAGCAGGTAAAGTTTTTAGAACAGAAACTTCAAGGAAACACCTGACATGAAACATACAGAGTCATCTCAGGCTACGGCCAGAGTCATTATGCTCAAGTCCATCTGCAAATAGATCGAGTACTTTTCGCTCCAGATAGAAATCAATACAGTCTCCCTGCGCTTCGATCGGTGGACTGAGCAAAAGCAACACAACATCAATTCCTGAGCAAGAAAGCTCAACACAGACGAGTTATTCATGCACCAGATTCAACTGGACTGCAGGAATGTTGTCCTGTGTCTAAGTAAACGTCTGACCCATGGAGGAACCTACTCCAGAATCCCTCCATGTGATGTCCTCAGCTACACTCTCAGGTCTGGATTGGTCAGCTGACCAGGGGAACCCAGGTTAGGGTGATCCCCTGAGCTGTGGACCATCTTGAGGTGCTTCTGCTGCTGACACTGACAAATGAGAGGGCAAGCGAGCAAGCACCCATCTGCTGAGCTGCACAAACCTGCATCTATCTGCAGTCAGTCTAATTAACATCAGAGCTACTTCATCTCGCAGTGTTGGAAAGGTCCAGGCAATGACCTCATGCACATGAATCAATACTCAAACAACTGCCAAGATTTACCTTTTAAAAGAAACAATTAGTGTGGGGCTCTAGCTGCATGGAAACCATCAACGACAGCTGGATTACATACTAAGAAACTCATTACCAGAGCAGGCAACATCTGCATTAAAAATGCATCGAGGACTATCTGTTTGACATCAGGAAAATATTGAGATGGAGGGATGAAAGCTTGAATGAAAACATTTTACTGCTCCAGTCCACACGATTAACAAAAAGATAACTAATGTGCAGGACATCCAAATAGATGGTTAGAACACTCAACCAGGTGTCTGAGGACTATTTTCTGAGACTTGTCTTCAAAACCTGAGTGACATTGCAGTGTCACTCTCGACAAGCTATTTATAGATGTATCTGTGTTGCTGACTAATTGCTCCTGAAGAACCTGCTCACTCTAAAGAACAACATTAAGACAAACAACACCAACCACAGTCATGGTTGAACAAGCTGCCAAATCACAAGCAAATGTCCGTCTGCTATCGAGGAAATATTAGCGTCAATGAAATGCAGTCACTTTCACGGAAGCTACCTGTTGCATATGAAAAAAGCTTCCTTTTCACAAAAATTAAATCACAGTTTCCAATGCAGAGTAACAGAAACAGAGAACCATCGGTGAAAATATCGGCTGCTAGTTGGCATTACCTCAGAAAGGCATCAGCACGGACCCAGTCATCTTGTTATTCCAGTCTTTGCTCTGACAACTTTCTAATGTCTCTCACTGTACGTTACCGACAGCATCTGAGCCTATCAGTGTCTGTGGGTGGTGAGTATGACTGAGCAAGTGAGGTATGTGTGAGTGTGTGTCTGTGTGATAGTTGTGTATGTGTTTGTGTGATGGCATGCCAGAGTATTTTTGGGCCCTGCCTGCTTAAATGCAGCTTGCATGAATCATGACTTCCCACATAGTAGGTCAGTGAGCGGGGTGAGTCATATTGCTGTCTTATATGGTAACACGCTGCACATGTGATAGAAACACTGGGGTTATCTATAGACTGGACTCGCTGCTTCAAATATCTAAAGCAAAGCTACTGTGTCTCGCCTCTGTTCTGGTCTTCACATGATCCCAGGTCTCATTTGTTTTTGTTTAATCTTCGACACATCTCAGAACAAGTATCTTTGACGTTTCTGAATTAGATTTTCAGTTCAGTCTGCTGAGCATTTTGGTGTAATCCATCGTGACTCAGACCCGTTTTGGTTTTCCTCTGACACCGCTTCGGTCTTAAATGTAATACCACAGTACTGCACAACAAGCACAAAGTCTTTGAAACAATCTAGAAAGAATAGCAGCTGCTTATTGCATTTCCTCGCACAGACAGTGACAAGATACACCTGCACACACAATAATCTCTTAGTCTAAACCTCTTCCTGTGTGATTGGCTGAATCAACAAAGAAACAAGTTTGCAGACACCTCAATTTGCAAGTACAGACAACCGACTCACGATGGGATAAAACACCCCAAAACTGTCACTGCCAAGAGGGAAAACGGCCTTTGAAGGATTGGATTAGGCTATGTGTAGAGCTTTCTAGCAGCAGCTCGAGAAAGGAGCAGATCTTGTGCTAATTAGGCTGGTGATTGGCAGGAGAAGGGGCTTCTAGCATGAGCGTGCCCAGGACCGGATTATGTGCTGCATTATTAATGGGGCCCGGTGGAAGCGGGAGGGGCAGGGGTTTTTGTGGTGTGAGGCTTCGTTCGAAACAATAAATTCAGCGCGTGCGTGGAGATAAAAATTCAACCGTCAATTTCACCAAAGCTCACGCTCAGAGCCCTCATGGAAAAAAGGCAAGTGGAAAGTCTCCCCACAGGAAAGAGTTGACACAGAGGCATCGCCCACGTCAAAACCTTCAAAAGCCACGTCTGTATGCATGTATGTGTACGTGCGTGGGTGTGCGTGTGCAATCATGTGTCTATGTGCGAGTGGGCTGCAGGGTACAAGTCTGTTGATACGGCAAAGAAAAGCAGTTTTCACACGTTGCTCTTGCATGTGTGACATCTCAAGTTTTAAGAATATATATATATATATATATATATATATATATATGTTCTTGTGGTAAATGTGCAAAACTGGAACAACTGCATATACCCAGCTGACATCAAAGGGCTGCGAGAGGAAAAAAAGACATCTCCTGATATGACTGATTATAATATCCTTTTGTTGAGCACAAAGAGATATTCAACATGTCTAAAAATGCAGGGCTGGAGCTGGACATCATATTGTTACTTGTTCACAAAACAATGCACTTTGCAGTTTTTGCTTTCTTCTAGCATGAATTTTTTAAAAAATGACAACTTATTCATGTTAGAAGATGACACCTAAATGTCCTCCTTTGACCAAAGCACACAGATTTGGAAGTTTAATTTGAGGACCACCTTGCATCAAATGGATACAGCAGACAAAGCACCTTTATTTATACAGGCAGGGCTCCCTATTTTAAAATCTCTCAGGAGAAATCAGGCTGAGAAGGCTGCATAAAATACAGTGACCCATCCATACAACTAACACTAATAAAAACAATATGTCTGAAAACTGTCACAGAAAATAACCACTGACAACCAAGTCTTGCAGAGTATTGCTTTGGGAGCAAAGTGCAGCTCATTTACTGTGAACTCAATTCTAACTCAAGGGCCAGTGAAACATCATGAGATCAGTCGAGTACAGTTTATGAAACAATACATCCATTGACAAAGCAGTGAGCTACTAATCTATTCAGTCTTATTTATCAAAGTTATTTATTTGATCTCAAGTCAATTTAATTGTAATTTCCTTTAAGCTGATGAAAATTTTGGACAGAAACGGAAAGATTATCCTCACAAAACTGACCCGAGACCTAATCAGAAAGAGACAATTTGACCTGATGAAAAATGTGGTCGATCAGACAAATTTGGCAGAAGACCCCAAATAACATAATTACAGGCAAGCGATGGCAAACTCTATCAACTGAAGTGACTATTATGGAAATAAAGGAGCAAGTCAGGAGATGCAGTTATAGAGTCACACAGGGAGCAGGTCGGGGTGGATGATGGGTGGGCAAAACACTGGACTTTAACACATAAGAATGCTGCTAGGCTGCTAGTCTGTTTCATAACCTGAACCGTGTTTATTATTGAAACCATGATGATGAACAGTCACTATCCTTAACAAAGTGCTTGTTTTGACCCTGATGTTTTTCTAACATAACCAAACCTTTGCTATAGCAGTGTCATTTCACACATTTTGCAATATCCTATCTGTGACACAACTTCTACTGCTATCAGTCATATTGAATTAAAGGTTTTTGAGGTTAAAGGACTGAACAGGCAATGCAACCCAGCTATACTGAAGATAAAGTGGACCTAACCTGACATTCACTGATCAGGTACTGGTTATTCAAAAATAACTACCTATGGAGACCTGGACCTGACAGTCCAACTTATCAGAGATGTTATGTTCTTTATTAATCAAAGCTGTCTGACAACTTAACAACCTGAAAGTGAAATTCCAGACAAAATCATAATTTCCACAACTAATTTTTTACCCTATAACTAACCTTGACTGACTGTGACTGTTACCACAGTAATCCTCCACGGTCTGAAGAGTCACTGTCTTGCTGACTTCCATGTCTGTGGCAACGCTGCTCCAAGATAATCAGCTTGGTCACATAAAAACCCACATGTCATCAGAGCACTGCATGTTTAGAGATCTTCTGTACAGCCGTCGCTGTCAGTTTACTCTGGCTGCAGTGATGCCAGTGTGAGGGACGAGTGAGGAGGGGGGCTGCAACACATTCACATGTTGAAGCACTTGAAGCTGAGCTCACTTGCAATACCCAGCCAGAGAATGGCCATACCAAGTCAGATGAGCGGCAGCAGCTACATAGTGGGGGGGGGAGCTAATTTGGGAAGTGATGTTAGGTTGCATATACACATACACACAGACGCAGCATGCACACATGAGAAAGCACTGCGTGACCAGTTGGTGGTTTACAGAAGTACAGATGCATACGTACACACATCTCTTAAAATGACAAAACATGCGATTTTTCTGCTGTGTGAACAATATGGTATGTTGCTCAAACGTGAAGAAAGGAGTACCCATGATTTAAAATGTCTATAGTGAGTTTGCATGAGGGATTGAGGAGTGAAGAAACATGCAGTATTATATAAAAATATGAAAGAAATTTTGATATTGAATGTAGAAGATCCCTGGTTCGCGTCCCGGCTTTCCCAGGATGTTTCTGTGTGGAGTTTGCATGTTCTCCCTGTGCAGCGTGGGTTTTCACTGGGTCCTCCGGCTTCCTCCCACAGTCCAAAAACATGCTGAGGTTAACTAGTGACTCTAAATTGTCCATAGGTGTGAATGTGAGTGTACTTGGTTGTCTGTCCCTGTGTAGCCCTATGATAGACTGGCAACCTGTCCAGGTTGCCCCTTGCCTTCGCCCTGAGTCGGCTGGGATAGACTCTAGCCTCCCTGTGACCCTACAGAAGATTAAGCGGTGTATAGACAATGCATGGATATTGAATGTGCTTTTATAAGCAACACTATCTTTGCAATATTCTAATTTCATCAGTAAGCAGCAAGTAAGCGTCTATATTTTCATCCTTACACTAGCTCAAAAATGTTTACTGCTCATGCACAATTATGTTTTCATGGGTATCTTAAAACACTTGGTCAATACTTTTGAACAAGATGACTATGCGGTGAATATTTAAACAAACCTTGACCAAGTGTTTTACTTCTAAACTAAGAGTCAGCTGTCTGCATTACAAATTCTCTGCTGTACAGGAATCTCACACCTTTTGTACTGGATATTTAGTGAGAGAGAGTTTGAGACATGATACGTTACACATGCACATAGCTATATACAAAAACAGAAATACATGCAGGGAACTTCAGATGGAAAAGTGATGTGTTGAAAGCTATTAAATGCTTGTTAATCTAGTCTTTTTATTCTCTCTAATCAAATATTTTGTTATCTTTAGAAAAGCCTGAACATGTGTGTTTAGAGTTATTTTTTTATTAAGTGAAGAATGATATGGATATCATTTTGTTACCAACTCAAAATGTCTTCCTCAAAATTCATTATTCAGCTCTAAGAAAAATGGATGCATCTTATAAAGATATAATTAGCAATACTATGCAAGTTGTCAAAAAGCATAATTCAAGATCCACTTACTAGTGCTTTTGTGTCTCTGCTTTCTTGTTTAAATTTTATTATCACATAACTGAACTGAACCATCTCCATGACAACTGGACTAACTCCATCTGTTCAAGAAAGACAGCCTGATGCGGGTAAAAGTTCACCAAAAAAGGAAGTTAGTGAACCTTAAAATATTTTCTTTTTCCAAGACAAAGATGCAATTACATGTAAGGCTCAATAATTGTGCAACTTGCTGAAAAATACATCCCCAGAATTGCAAAATGTACCAAAATTCAGGAATCAACAGGCTGACTGACTGCTGAGAGTAGCCCATGTGTTACCAAGTGTAGAGAGTCTTAAAGGCATCTGCCAGAGAGATCAGTGATACCGATGTCTGTGCATTGAGAGGTAATGTATTGAGATATATTACAGCACCAATGACACCAGTGCACACAACCACTGTTCTCCTTCACCTTGTGTCTCCGTGTAATCTCTCTGCAGTCTGAAAGTATACCTTTCTCACTCTCCATACACAGCATGTATCTGTGGTTTCTGTAACCACTGTGCTCATTTCACAGTATTCGGTGAAGCCAGGCTGTCGGAATCACATGCAAGAGTTTGCAAGTTTCATACGAAGCAATCATTAGTCAGCTGATTTCGCTGATCTGAATGCAGCTCTCTCTAAACATGACTGAGAACTGCTGTAGCTGCAGAACCAGTCGCAAATCTAGCATTGTGTCTTTTCTATATATGCTTATCAAGTCAAATTGCACAGACTCTAAGCTCCACTAGCAGATAAAATTTACAATATCCTCTTAAATGGCAATCAGTTGTAACGCATCAGTGCAAAAAATGTATCATAGGTCTGTCAGAGCTGTCTAAGTACGTCAGCAGGAGTCCTAATTGCTTTGCATGAAGTGTGAGGGCACAGAATGAAAGGTTACAGTTTCAAGTGTGCGCAGAAGTGACACAGAGTGTGGTTTAGTGGCTTTTTGGGCATCGGTCTCGATGACTCAACCTGAGAAGAGAAAGCAGTGCTTATTGATTAGACCCCTTCACACCCCGGAGCATCACAAGTCACAGTGGAAATATTCGAAGGGAGGCGTAGGAGGAGGAAGAACTGTATCTCTGCCTTTTTGACTCTGTTTATACTTCCACAAACAGGAGGGTGGGGGGACCGAGCCCTCAGCCATAAAGTCCTCCCCCGAGCAATTACTGTGTTTGTAACCAGCCTGTGATTTACTTACTCAGAGGTGGGCCAGCCATGTCATACAGCCATTAGAGCAATCTGTGAAACACCGTGTGGCAATCTGACTGCTAATGTTTGCTGTATGCTGTCACATTATGATTGTTCACCAAACACGACTAGTGTATTTTTTAATGAAACCCAAAAAAGTCCTTCAAATTTTCACAACATTTTGACTAAATATCAAGAAATAACAAATTAAGAATGAATGAATTACCAATTAGCAGCTATGAAAAAGTTAAAATGCAGAAAATCAACAAAGCAATTCTAATTCAAGGTCCATTTAAAAGTCTTTTCCAGAGCTTTCAGCTGCATCTCATTGTTGTCATTGGTAAAAATAAGATAAAATAAACAAAATCTCAAGTATATAATAGATGATGCTTCAGTGCTGCCACACTCAAGCATCTGCCTCATGATTAATCTCTTAACATCCTTCCATGGATTTGGATTTTATGGTCGAACCGCAACTTTAACTGCAAATTGTCAGAACGAAGAACACATGTCCGGCTGTTTTTTCTCCCTATAAAATCATGTTTGTTTTGTGAAAGAAGCTGCAGAAACACAAGGATTTAACCACCTACTTGGTTTTGTAGAAATACCTTTAATTGAGACTCATCCATTAAGAAAGTAGTCAATATTTACATTTTGTTTCATTGGCATTGTGTTGTTCTAGCAATCTGCTCTCAAGTGAATTAGTGTCGCTGATTTAGTTATTTAAGCACCAGTTAATGGTTATTTATTGATTATTAGTTAGTGATTTTTATGTACTGTATTGTCATCAGTTTGCAAAATTAATAGCACATTCACACCCTTGCAGCATGAACGCTGCACACAAAGCCTTCGTTCTGCTGGAATACCAAACAGACGTTGTGTGTGGCTCTAAAGGTGCAGGCTGCGGGTCAAATAACTCAGTTACACTCTTGGCTCTGAAGAGATCAATATTTATCTCTGGGACTATTGATTTCTACTTGATTAAAAAACTGAATTTTAACAAGTTCAAGGAGAAGGAGCATTGAGTGCAAAAGCACGGTGGGCGTTTTTTGGACGAGTCATTCAGGCAAGAAACCTGAGCTCACACCAACAACCGTACGCTCCGGCATCAGCATACCACAGCGCTGACACTTAAATATAGTATGTAGTGTGGATGACATTTTTCTGAGCAGTGCGTGATTGATTTTTCCATCACGGCTGGAAATGACTAATCCAATAATCAGTTGAAAGCACCATATCTATAGGCAGCACACAGCAAGTCAGAGCTGGGCTATGTGCTTTCACATATTGATCCTCTTCTGATGTGATTTATTATATACATATACACTCACACATACAGACAGCACATCTTTGTTTGATTTAAACATCCAATTTAACATAAAAATACAGCATTAAAGCCCTCAGTTGTCAGTGTTAGCAATGACTCTGCAGCTTGTGAGTGCAGATAAGCCTGTGTGCTGCCATTTGTTAGTGTCATTACGGCTGTGAGCAGCAAGGCTGACTGATGAAAATAATGCCAAACTGAATGTTCATATCGCCATCTGTCAACACCTCCTTATAAAGATAAACACTCAACCGTCTATTAAAAGGAGAATCTCTTGATAGGACAGAAGCCATTCAGCATTCAGCTGCTTCCCTGCATGTAAATTTCCCTTTCAGAGCAAACATGAAAACAGTGGCTGAGGGAAATTTTTAGGCACTGTTGCATTCACCAGTCAATCAAAGGGGAATTAATGTTACTCATATGCAAATGGTTTATTTTAATTGTAAGTGGGTCAGATTTGTAACCAATTCCCATCAGTCCCTGTAAAAGTCAGGTTCAGAGAGGTGCTCTGTTCGTTCTTTGAACCTGCACTAATCAGTACTGTTATGGATCAAGTGTGCAGTGTTAAAATGGTGGAACAACCTGAGATAATGGGGACACATTTCTATTTTATCATCATATAATTATGCAGTCAACCTGTGAGTTTGAGGCGGTTTCTTATCAGCTGAAACAACAAAAGAAGTAGCTAATTTAAGGCACAGAAAAACAACAAAAGTAGCTAATTTATGCTAGTAAACTACGAAAGTAGCTAAGTTGGTCTACTAAATGACAATGGCCACTAAACTAGGCACCAACGCTGTTTACAAGTGGGTATTATGACACACCATTATCACCCAACACTTAAGTTCCCCATAGACCTTCATAGCTCATTTATAAGTAGGTTATTATTTGCTAACACATTAAACACGGTAACTTCAAACTTCTATTTGACGATTCTTTAATTTTATGGTTTCTGTCTCTGATAAATGGTGTCATTTTGAGGATTATTTAAAAATACAACTTGCCTTCAAACCCGCCTGTCAATGTCTGAGGTTCAGATGGTCATGCGATTATTAAAAATAATGTGCTAATAATTTTGACAGTCACGTGTCAGTGCAAAAAAATTAAATGTTTTGTTCCCCTTAGGCTTTAAGTGAATATCTCTGGATATGTTTTAACTGTTTTTGACCTTTTATTGATTTGTTTGTTGCTCCCTCCAGCAGAAAAATTCTCCAATCAGACATGAAACTTCCTACACTCTTTAAAAATCCTTATTTGGGTTTTCCGATTTTATTTTCTCATTTTAGACATTCATTTATTATTTAGATTAAGAACCTTCCCTCAGTCTCATTAGTTTGTTGATCCATGATTGTTCTACTATTAAATGCTCTTAATTACTGCTGCTACATTAGTGGAGTTCTATATATTAATCTCTGATACTAAAATGGCTTGAATGATTAGTCAGTTAAATTACAGATTAATCAACTATGAAAATATTCATTAGTTGCAGCCCCAATTTAGTCCACCAGCTGAAAATACCATTCTTGATGTGCTACAGACTTGTTGCAGAAAAGAACATTTCCACATTACTTTAAAACTACTTTTCACTCAGAACAGAAATGCTCAGAGACATGCTGCCCTGCGCTCTGCCTTAAAGGTCAACCTCTGCTGCCACTCTCCCTCAGCCTGAAGTCAAGTGCAAAGCAAACACTACGCTGACTAGTGAAGGAGGATGCCAGTGTTCCTCTCAGATCAGCCCCGTGGAACCTCGGGGGGGGGAAAAAAACGCATAGGCAAGCTGCTGCTATTTGCAGATGAGACACAGCGTTGGCTGAAATGACACGTTGGACGGTGGTCTGTGGGAGGACATTGGCTTTTCTAGTGGCACACAGTTCTTGGAAGGCATGATTGATGCACATCTCCGCTCGAGCGTCTTAATCGTTTTAGCTCGTCTGTGGCCGTGCAGCTGCCACACAGTGGACACGGCCTGCGAGAAGGCCACTCTTAAGCTCCAAACAGGGCTAAATGGTCCTTCTTTATCCTGCCGCTGTTTCCTGACCAAGGTCAGCCTCTCTGCACACCACAAATTACTCCCTGAAATGCTGGCAGACTGGGCCGCAGAGAAATTGCCATTTGTTTGTTTATGGCTTTGACTGTGCACTAAGTCCCCTATCGTAAGAGGCTATATTTAGCCGCTTAATCCTTCAATGGATTTATAATGGCCCAGACTGGCCAGATGACAAAAATAAACATAAAAAGCTTCATGTATGCTGGGTTTATGTCTGATCTGTCATTATTTTTGCCCTTTACATTTCCATTATGAAAAAAGAAAAATCTCTGCATCTTACAGTTTTGAAAAATGATTTGCTGTATACAGTTGTCAGCCTTATTATGGAACAGGAGAGCATGTTTTATTATAAATGGCGGGATTATGAAGGGGGACTTCAGCAGCAAGTGTTAGAAACGACAAGTTTGTCATGAACAGCGTCTAATTAAATTCTTTCATATGTCTCACAGAAACCCTGGAAATTCTGCCCTGCACACTCTTTACTGCACAGCTAATCTGCTGAGGTGGGTGGGGACAAACATTACCACACACTCAGACTGCATGAACTTTCCCTCAGGCTTTTATCCAGTTCAAACTCTTCTACCTGTCAGGAATCCGGAAAACATTAACATTTAGCAGCTTGGCTCGGCTGGGCTTCAACCTCTTGCTCTTTAATACATTTAAAGCATCACCTTAGGACCTGGGATCTATTCTCATATCATCTTTCCATCATGCTTGGCTCAGTGCCCTGCTGCAAGCCAATGGATACCCCAGAAATCCTACCAAAATAAACAACACATGTGTTTTTGAACATATATGGTGAATGGTACACTTTTTTTTTCTTTATCTTTTTCTTGTTTTGGTTTGTTTTATTTTGTTTTTATTTTACAATTTTGAGTTTATCTGTGCCCTAAAATCTTGCAAACCTGTAGATATAGGCAGTGGAAAGCAGCCACAGTGAAAACAACAAAGTGCTAGATAATGGCAAAGCTGACATGGATATTTGGAGGAATGCAGGACTTCAAATGCAAGTTACTCTGCTTGAGTGAGCCAATCAATATGCCTGAAAAGGCAAGTTTCAGATGCTTTAGTAGTTTAGCCTTTTCAAGTCTTTTTTTCTGTTTTCTAGTAGAAACTATATCAGTAACTATATCAACCTTAAGTAGTTACCTCTTTACCCTCAAAGTACAATTCCCATTCACTGCAGCTTGAATCTCATTTTAGTAGCTTTGTTATGATTCCTTATCTTTTTTTCATATCAAGAAGTCCACAGTTCATATGAATTATTCACACTGGAGGTCAAACTAAAGGTGAATGCCCCTGAAATTGTGATAATAGCTAAGAGCACACAATTATAATGAGCACAATGAGTTCAATTTGAACCAAGAGCTCTGTTATTGCAGATGTCATCAGTCTTCAGCAGTTAACCCTGACCCGAAGATCACACCATAGTGGCTATTAAAACACTATTTCGAAAGGGTTTTCTGAGCTTGGAAAGTATAAAGAGGTTAACCTGGTGACTACATTGTCATTATTACTAACAGAAATGGAGGTCAAAACAAGATCCAAGCCTTGTTAAATCAGAATAGTCATTATTATTATTTCAACATTTAAATAATAAGCAACACAAGTATGTTAATGTCATCTTCTTATGTAGCAGAAATATCATTAGGGACAATATGAAGTGACAAGATAACATTTCCCCCCCCCAAATTGTTCATGTTTTGGTCATTATTTTGTCTATTGTGCCTGTTAGATAGCACTAGCATGCTTTACATTCAGGCAAGCAAGATGTCTACAATACAAAAATTCCCATTGTGTGCATAATGTAAGAGATAACAGAAAAAGATTCAGGCCAAACATGATTATTTCCTCACAGTGAATCAGGAAAGCAGTGCAGTTTCACAGGAAAACTGTCATACAGGGAAAACCGAACAAGCAGACATGTGCTGCAGATGAGGAAACACACGGGAAAAGGATGTTTCAGTGATGCAAAGCATATCTGAGCTCTCCGCACCACGGTGAGATAAAACCACGTATTCAGGGATAATGTGATAGCAGGTGATTTATTTTCCCGCTGCTGATGAATGGGCCCTGTTCCACATGTCAGAAGTAGGTATTCAACCCTAACCAGCTGCCCTCTCTGCCCTCCATCCATGGTGAAGCCCTACTGATGTCCCAGTTTCCCGTGCACAGCCCCAGCTCCCTGCTCAATAAGTCCTAATGTATAGCCGCCCATCGACGCTCAGCCCACATGAGCTCAATAACCCTATGGATGCACACTCCGGCCTCAGCTGCTGCAAATGCCATCAAGTATAGGCCCAGTCGCACTTTTATACATCTCATCACACCAGAAAGCATTGATCAATAGCAATGATCCATGAGAATATGACCTGAAAGTGCACAAGCATTTGAACGCTGTCACTTTTCCAGAAACTGTGCTGCTATTTAACACCTACAATTAAAGCAATAAAGGAAAATTCATTGGTCACGTGTGGAATGGTGAGAACGTGCACACTGCGGTATCAGTTTTGTGTTTTTGGTTAGTCTGCTGAGACTGTTTTCTCAGTACGGTGAGTAAAATATTTCCACATTTGGCTCCAGGCAGTATATTGGCAAACAGGCTTATGTAGAACTGGAAGCGTTTCAGTGAAAGTTGGACGGTTTACTACAGGTTGTTGCTGCTCTTTGTTGAGCGGAGCAGAATACCGGAGGTTGTGCCAATATCAAATAACTCATACACCACCAGTACTGGTTGCTTAGTCAAATTCAACACTGTTTTCACTGATGTGTGCTGTCATGTCAGTGTATGTGAATGTGTCACCCTGAATCAGGTTATGACATACAACAGGCTGTAAAAAATATATCTCATGCATCATGCATACACAAGTGGAGACTTATGATTTGGACTGCAGACGTTGAAAATATCTAAAAATGCAGTATTGCTATAGAGCTTTCTTTTTTCTTTTTATCTAATAAAACTTGGTTAAATGCTATTAAGATCTTAAAAAATGTGACATTTTTAAGCTACATCTAACTTTTGTTTCAACTCTACATTGATGACTTTAACATTCAGCAGGATATATCAGACATACTGTATGTTTCTGCAAAAGTTGTGCAAAAGCAGTTAAAAGTAACATCCTCCACAGTCAAAGCCACATACTGTGTATAAGACTGTATATATCAGTTTCATTGCTATACCACCACATCAAACAACTATCCTGCGAATGTCTTGAAAATTGTTTCTCTAGTACCTCTTTTGCTTCATTAAACACTATGAGTCGGTACTGAAAGTGTGACAACTCTGCATTCCTTCAGTGAGTTTTGAGGCAGTATCTGTGTGGACACAAGCTTCAGCATGAGCTCAGTTTACTAGTGTGGCTCAGCAGTGCCTCTGGTCCTCACTCGCCTCATTTGGTGAACTTTTCCCACCTCTGCAGTTTGCAGAACTCGTAAAAACTCCAGCCCAGACTTCACCTGTCAGGGCAACAGCCTGCAGTGAGTCGCGGTCTGTTTAACAGACCTCCACCGACTGAAGGTTATTTGAGGGAAGAGCTGATGTAAGCTACGACGACCGCCGCTGTTTAGCCTCAGGACTGTAGGATACCTTCAGAAACATACATTCTAAGTTTGTTTTTACTCCTCGTTGCTTGACTTGCTCTGTAATTCAAATACGACAGACCGAATATCACCTAATGGTATGTGACAAGCTGACTTATTCTGAACTCTTTCACATCCTGTGTGACTGTCGTAATCTTATTTCAAACAGTTGCTCGGGCTCGTCACAACAAACTCTCTGCAACGAGGTGACGGGAGGCGGGAGGCGGGAGGGAGGGGAGGCTGGGACGGTGGAAAAGGGCCACAGAGGAGCCTCGTAAACAGCTCACAAAGCACCGGGGTTGCCGCAGGACATGCATCCCCTCCCATTCTTATACTCACACACTGTGCACTGATGGAGGTGGCGGCAGTAGGAGTGGGAGGAGGTGGGGGCATTTGGACTCTATTTCACTTCCCCATTCCCACAGAGCAGTGCAGGGCCACCCACATTCATGTGCCCATGAGAGATGTCCGTGCTGTGTCGAGGGATTAGTCAGTGTGAGCAGTGTGTTTAGCACCAAAAGGACCTGTCTCATAAATCTTTAGATTCCCAAAATCAATAACATCAGTCGCTGTCCACAAGTTTGAAAATGTGTCAGAGAAGTTAAGTTATTTTAACCTGTTTCCAGGACAAATTATCTTGTTTCAGGAACTTATGAAATGAGTGTGAGACAAAATTCACAATGTTCTGTTTGATGAGCTGATCCCAATCATCCTGATATTATTTTGTATCATGTCTTCATTTACACTGTATTGAACACATAGCAGAGAAAATTAAATCGTATATATTTATATCAAATGAACTATCAATGAAGTTAATTGCTTGAGGGATGCAGGTACACAGTATAGTAATCCCTTTAAGTATTCCCACTATGTATGTCCTGTTCGCTTTCTGTACTGATGTACCTCCATTTTAAACACCTGTTTTATCCATGAAGCTTCCTGTATATTTGGACCCTAGAGCTATTACAAGCAACATTCATCCATACTGGATGACTCAACACTTTGTGATTTATATCCATTTGCTAAGTGCAATGCCAGTGCATTAGTAGTGTTGCCCATACACTATGTACAATGCAGAAAGTGAGGGTGAGGATGTCAGGGTGGTGGATGGGTGTGTAGCACATCTGACTATTAGGTAAGATGGATGGTAACTGAATTAATCACAGAAAGGCAGTTTTTTTTTTAAACACATGATTTCATGCTTTGTGTGAATGTTGCAGAAAGTGAAGATTTTGATTTTAGCAGAGATTTCAGCAAAATCCTTTAATCTTGGCAATAGTGGTCATATGGCAGTCTGAACATTATGTTACCAGTGGAGTTTACTGATTCATTAGTTGGTTATAGATACTGCTACATGTTTTTAAAATGATGATTTGATGACTGCTTTCTGTTATAGCTCATGCACATATTGCATCATTGGAGCTTTTTCTGAATTTAGATCTTGCTAACTACATTTAACTGCATGTCTTCTCTGTACTTGTATGACCACAAGTGCTCCATGTGATGGTATTAAAAGCTTTGAGGTGCATAAAAGCACACACCTTCATTAGGTTAGTAACTGTGATCTTGGTTTATGACTGTGTACATTTGGACTCTTCACAGCATAGAAAGCAGAGGAGGAACTACTAATGTTGACAATGGCTGCATTCCATTTAGGTGCTCCCTGTTATTATGCAGGTGACTTTAATGGCAGGTTTCCCTGGAATAGATCTATCATTAATGTTATTAGTACCACATGTGCTTTTGCTGTGACAATCAGAATGTCCGTAAGATCTCCGGGGAAGCCTTCAGCACACGGAAGATTCTTCTGCTTGCTTTTAAACAACAAAAAAAGACAAAACAGAAAAGACAAAAACATGCAGAAATGGATTTTTGGAATGCCCAAAAGGCTTCTACACCCAGTGGGAATAAGGTGGTGACAGGATTAACCCTTTCATAAATGCACAACTTGCAGTGAATCCAAAAACAAATCTATATTTCATGAATTTAACTTCCAAATGTTGAAATAAATAATTCATTAAATAAACCACATGTACAGTGACTTCTTGGAACAGCTGCAGTAATGTGAGCACCTATTTCAGAAATGTATCTTGGGGCAGTTCTGGTTCTTTTTACGTTTGTAATCTGGCGAGATCATTTTATGACTAGGGCTTGCAATCGCTTTATGAGGCCACTCACTGATACAGCAAAGAATTTCCAAGCCCTTTATCTTAACTTTAATCAAATAAAACCTCAAACTGTAACCCTGACTTTATCCTGAGCCCTTTTGAAGTTGTACCAGAATACAGAAATGCCCCCACTGCGCTGGTCTTGAACAGAAATCTGTCCACACAAATATAGGAAGACATACTCACATACACAAACATACACACAGAAGAATGCTCTGAAGTCTGAAACTTTTTTTTTCACCCTGTGCCTCTGAGTCATAATATGAAGGAGGAAGCCAGGAATGAGTCAGAAAATGTTCCACAAGCCTAATAGTACATCTCAGTGCTGCATGAATGACTCTCAGGGACTGTTTGTCTCTTGACACAATAAATAACTCCAGTGACGAGACTGAACTTGCCGTCTGTTGTTTGGTGATACTTTTTTTCTGCAACAAGAACTACAACAAACACTGATGCAGCGTGAAGCGCTGTGGGGGTAAAACCGGACTGGTTTCCTGAAGTGAACTGGTTACCCTGCCTATGCGGCCACCTCTGATGACAGTGTAATTCATTCGAGTGAGAACTTCAAATACAAAGCAGATGCATTGTCTGGCAGTAACGCAACACCATTCTCCGGCGAAAAATCTGAAAAATATATATACGGCCCTCTGTGCAGCCGCTCTTTGAAATTTTACTCCATGGTGCAAATTAATTGGCTTTGCAGATGAAAGAAATGTGCATTGTTAAGTGCTAAGTGCTGAATTGAGGGGCTTAGTGGAGCGGCGTCACTTCAAAGCTCCACCAATTACGTCGGGTATCCCCGCTCCGCTGAGAGGGGCGAGGCGTGAGGCGAGGGGGGATGGAAGGCAGAGAGGAGCATCCTGGGTAGTCATCAATTCAAGCTTTGACTCAGGTCTGTCAGTGTGCCTGTCCAACTGACTCTCCACCTTACACATGAGGAATCTCTTTGTGTTAGACTGGATTTATGAGTCTGTTACACGTTCGCTAATTATTTCAACGGAGGTTTGAAACAATGCTGTAGAATCTAGTCTTTGTCTTCACCCGCTGGTGGCTTATTTCTGCCTCAAGATCAGCTTAAACCTACTGCATGGATCCCTATTATGCATGAATTCAAACGAGACAGATCTTTCACCAGAGATTTAATGCTCTGGAAAAACCCCATTAGGTGCATTGACAGTGTCTAAAAATATTTTCATTCAAGGTTAAGGTTAGACAACTCGATTACTTGGTGAAGGTAGGTGAAAAAAAAACAAACATGAACCTAAACCTCACCTTTAACCTCACTAACCTCTGCAGATCTGGTTTCAGGTTTTGCACTGTTCAGTGGCATTAACTGCTAACTGACCTCAAGCTGGATTCTTTTATACACATTAGAGACTCTAAAGATTCATGAGCTGATGTTTTTTTCATAACTCTTGCAACTGCTTTTGCGCCGTTATAAATTTGTGTGCTGATTTGTGCTTGTATCTTTATGAATGTTTCATGTTCTCAGGTCTCTTCTGGAAATTATTTCTCAATCTTAAGGCTACCTGATTAGAGTTTTTGTAAATGATATATCCTGCACATCCATTACTTCCCCTCTTGCTGCTTAAAGTGGACACTACTTTGTGAGTGTCAGTTCTGGATGCTACACAGTTGTCCATTGTCAACACAATTGGCAGGCATAATGCACTGGACTGGGGATGCAAAATAAATCATGTCATAATGATTGTTCTTTTTGCTTTTTGTTAGCAATTACCAGGCATAGGTAGGCTTACTTAGACTTTTTTTAATGTATACATTTAAATAATGATTGTATCTAAACTTGCAATGCTAAATGTGAATGTTTAATCATAATCTTGGCAACGGCATTTTTGTCTTATCTAAAGTTCTTCTTATTAGCTTTTTCCAGAGCTTTGAACCTCTTGCAAATTAGTTGGGCTCCAGCTTTATCACATTTTGGGTTTTTCCCCTGAAGAAAACTTTCTATACTTTATTCAAAAAGTTTCACGATTTACCCAAATGATTAACTTTACTCAGTTTTTGGCTAAAGAAGACCATTAGACACAGTTGCAAGCTCTGAAAAAAGCTAAAGTGAACTGTTGATATTATATTGCCAAACTGTATTTGTATAGTGGACAGTTTTTCATAGGAGCAAAGTGATCGAAGTGATTGTAGTTTTCTTCAGCTGACACTTGTTTTCATCTTTCCTCGATCTATTGATCTTTTTTCTTTTAGCTGATGAATCATTTAATCCATAAATTAATAATCTGAACCACAACTTCTCAGAGCCCAAGCTCTTCATCTTAGCATGCCATCAATTTTCCAACCGAAAGCTCAAAACACGGTTTCAGAAAATCCTCACATCTAAGCAGCAGGTATCAGAGAATGCATGACATGTTTGTCTGATAGATGATTTAAGTGATTAAGCCAATATTATAACTGTTGGTGACTCATTTGCTGATTTACTCAATTATTTTTTTCTGGTTCTGAGAGAAGGCAGTTTGCTACAAAAGATGGAAAAAGTTTGACAAATATCATGATGCCAAAATTAACAATATAACCATGCTCATGATTTTAGCTATAATCTTGCAACCCTAATTCAAAGTGACAGTTATTCTGTTTACTGTCAAAACACCGGCCTGTTAGCAGATGACACATGATAAATTACCACATCACAGGCATCCTAACAAACAAAGGAAGTGACAGGATTCTAACTCGATATAATGCAGAAAATATGCACATCAATGCAAAACCAAACTTCTTTTACAGACATAAAAGCTTCATCAGCAGATTAGAAAATTAAGTTCTTTCTAACTGCAGTGTAGAAACTTAAACTGCTGCTTCTCCTCCTCTTGAGATTAAACAGAAGCTGCAGGGCATCAGCTCAAGAGATGACCGGCAGAAGATTTCCTGTCTTACTCCATGTTGAGAGAAGGATGAGAATTCCTATCGTTTCTACCTGCTCTGCTGCTGCAGGAACCACGGGGGAAACGCAGCCATTCATCAAACTGCTGGGCAGCTCCTGGAAGAGCCCCGCTGTCTGAAGCAGAGCCAACTTGGTCAGGCTATTTACCCTTCAAGGAGTGTGCAGCGAGTGCAGGGAAAATAATCACATGGAAAAGTAAAGAGGGGGTTCGCATCATCATCATCGTGTGGAATCAGGAATTTTACGGCGGCTGTTTGAAAGGACTTATTCATTAAGTAACCCAAACTAAACACCACATGTGTGGTTACGTTATATTTCTGTGCTTTTAAAGCTGACAAAATGTCAAAGGATCGCCATTATTACCTTTAATACATCTTTTAGGGAGCATATCCATACCAAATTGTGTGCCAGACTATGACGCAGATGTGGAGATATTTCACGGAATAAGTGAACGCTTATGTGAGAACATTATTAGGATCCATCCTCTGGGGACAACAAAAAGCCGAACCTTATTCCAGTGTAACCTATCAGATATTGAGACATTTCACTTAAAATCCAAAAATTCAAGGTCGTTTTCGTGCTGACAAAGAAAGAAGAAAATCACCAAAGTTGTGACGATTCTTCCTCTGAGGACCGTGAATGTCAAAAATGTTGCAACAATCACAAACGCTACACAGACCGTTACACTGACTGGTCGACCCAATTACTGACATTGACGGTTTACTGTAAGTTCACATCAAAATTTTATAGTAATACCTTAGTCATATCATAATAATAAACTTAGTAATGAGTCAGTTTATAAGAACAGTTGTCGATTCCTAGTTTTAAACTGTATACATTTCATTTTGAAACCAAACTCTCGTGCTAACTCTTTCCCAGTGGGAGGATGAAAGCTGTTGTAAAATCATCAGGTCTCAGTGAAACTCTAACCTTCCAGCAGGAAGACCACTCAATCACCCACAGGAATCGTCCCAGCAGAAGCTCTCTGATTTATTTCACAATCCAATAAAAACTCTGGGCGTGAGAGTGGTACGGAGGAGGGGGGTGAGAGTCCGTCAATGTCGCAAAACCGCCGAGACGTCGTCGTATTTAACCGCCCATCGACCGGGTCTCTTCCTCCTCTGTTGGCGAGCAGGTAGGACCCCTCCCTGTTGATGAGTTGGGTCTGTATGGGAGACTCAACAATGCACAGAGACGGGAGGCTGAAGGGACCCATCAATGAGTGTCTTTCTCCCTGGGGAGCCACCGTTTACTCAGCACAGGGCGGGCTGGAAAGCAGCACAATGGGCCTCTGCGCCTAATATTGATGTCATACTACTCATCTCCACATTATCCCTGCTATTGATTAGTCTGATCTCAGCCTGAAGCGCTGGGGAGCAACAACAAACACAGCTCTTTTTTCTCTCCTCTCTTTTCATCATCCCACGGACTCCCACATACTCCGAGAGAACCGATTCTCTTTTTTTTGTTTTTAAAATTTATTTCCAGCCTCCACCCGGAATCTCTCGCACAGTACGCTTATGGTTTATCGATCAGAGCCGTATCAATACTGCTGAGATTCTCAAGTCCTGAACTGTGCAATCACACAGAATGAGTAGAAGCTTTTCATCTCTCTTGGTTAAATTGGTTTTACAGCAAAGAGATCATTAGGAAGGCACAGTTTGGTGCTCAGAAAGCTGCGCTCAGCCCGCATCATGATTCATTTACTGAACACAGAGTAAACAGCTCAATAAGAATATTGACATGTTACTGTATGACAACTTTGGCATTGATTCAGCTTGTGTCAGATGTGATTGTTGACTTGTGAGATGCAAGTTGGTGCAGAAGAAACTCTGAAGATGCTGGCACGTCATGCTAACAGCAAATTAATTACTCACAGACAACCCTGAGCTGCAAGGAGATTTACAGTAAGTGGAAAATGTGAATCACCCACTGTGACGCTTCAAACCCCCCCCCAAAAAAGAAAAAGAAATCAGTGGAAATGTCGGCTGCGCCTACTACCCCTCATTGTTTCCACACAGGAAAATGTACAGGGCTTTAAACATATTCATAAAATCTAACTGTATCACATCCCTGACTGCAGGATAACTGTCTCTGCTGAGGAAGGAAGTGGGCAGAAGGCTGTTTTCATCTAATGCATGATGACTAAGTGTATGGCATTTAGCAAAAGCCTCTATTGATACATTGCAAGATCTAATGTCAGTGTTCCACAGTGCAAAATAAAAATGCATCTTTGCAAATCACATCCAGTGTTAGATCTATTACAAGCTGAAGTCATTTTTTTACTCCTCCCAAAGTGCAGAAAAAGCAAAGCAGACATAATGTATCAAAACTTAAAGTACACTGTACAGAATGGCTGCTTGGACTTGTACTAAACAACTATTCTTTAGCTTAAGAAGAGTGATGAAATGTGTTGAGTGCCTCTTTCAAGTCTGCAAAATAACTATTGCTGTCAAATAAATGAAGCAAAATTAAAAGTAAAATATTTCCACTAAAAAGTCAGAGGAGTATAAAAACCTTGAAACTATTTGAATACATGCTTTTTCCACTGCTACAAAGACTGACCTTGATCATACTGAAAAGAAGTGAAGTTGTTTTCTTTAGCAGATTGATGATAAAAAGTAATCTGCCTTATTAATTAGTAATTCATTACTCTAGCATGTAGTTTTGGGCCATGTGAGAGACACATTTGACCTTACAATCAACAGATTTTTTGTGATCTTCTTAGATATATCCTTTGTTTTTTTTTTTGGTTTTTTTTGTTTTTTTTAAACTTCCTTTTCAACAAACTATCTTTGCAGTGTGTTATTGCTTCTGGCCCGCAACAGAAATCCCCCTGACCGCAAGAAAATAAATTTGACTTGACACATTAACATTAAAATTTCAGGTTTTTTAAATACTGTTGTTTATTTTACAAGTTTAACTCTCTGAACCCTTAAACCCACACGTGGTTTTAAAAGGTATGCTCTTCTTCTTCTTTTTTTAAAAAAAAATTATCCAAATTACACCATCTGTCAGAGTCATAATCTGTAAAAACAGAAAGAATTGCCGGCTATTCAGCTTTCTGACGGCCTTTGAACTTATCACGTGTGATATATAGTTTAGTAAATATATCCAAATATAAGCTTAAAATCATGATATTTCATCAAAATCACAGTATCCTAAATGTCATATGTAAAAGATTGCCCAAAATAAAAATACACTAACAAGATTCTGTAAAAACTAAAAAGTCTGCACTCCTCAAAGCATCCATTAGTGACTCAGCTGCAACACAGTCTTGTGACAAAAATGTAGCGACTGTTTGGCTAAACTGCAGGTTGTATTTACACAGAGCAGATAAGAGATAAGTATGGAAACAAATTCAAAATGTAAGTAGTAAAATATCAACAGTATGCAGAGCCAGTATTTTTTGAGGAATGATAACACCTGGGGACACTTAGAAAATGCTGCATTTTTGTGCAATAAATAATCAAAGAAACTTAATTTTTCTTTTTTTATTTGTTAGAAATAATGGCATAATAATAACTTTGCTATACTGCACAGTTTATTTGAGCTCTTTCTTCTTGTAATCATGGTTGTGCTAGAGGTGCATGATGTCATATCGCAGTGAAAATGAGCCCACAGTGAGTAAAATTGTGACATGAGCAAAAAATACCCTGAAACTGCTGAAGGTTTGGAGAGGAAACAGCTTCTACTTTACCGTAACGTTAGTCATGAGATTGCTTTTCTTTATCGGATTAGAACTGGTTTCCAAAATATCCGCAATATCACAAATTGTGCCCCTTGGTATTAAACCCTGTCAGTCAAATCTAAATCAAACAGATCTTTGACTGAGGGGACCTTTATTAAAACGTGATTTCAGGGGTTAAAAATAGCCTGAGAGGAGGGATGTTTGGCAGTGTAAGGTGAAGCTGACGATGAACACATCTCGGAGCTGTGAGTCCACATGACTGTGGATCTGAGAGTCCGAGTGGGAGCAGCAGCGTGTGACACGGGAACACGGTGGCCCGGCTCTTTCTTCCTGTGCCCTGCTGGCCCTCTGCCTGGACTGTGTCACTCAGTCGTGTTGCCTTTCAGCCTCGCCTCTGACATCAGCGAGGTGCCGGCTCGCTGTCTAACTGCCGCTCGGCCTATCTAGGGTTTCACGTGAAGCAAGGTGTAGTAGGAGGATGATTGGACCTCTGATGTCTGGCGGGTCACAGTATCTCCTGGAGCTAAAAATACACCCCTCGTGTGTCCGCCGTCATACGTGTGCGGAGGGAAGCCCGTGGAGGGCCGGGCGGAGGTTCACCACCGGTTTCTTGATTACGGAAAAACAAATTAGAGCCGTCGCTGAGCCGTCTGGGGGAAACAACAAACCCCAAAGTGTGCCAGTGGAGATGTCACATTGATGGCTCACTCCTCGAGCGGGTTTTTCATTCAGATCACGCCTTCATTCGAGCAGCAGTTGGAGGACTTTTAAGTATGGAACGGCAGAATGTGATCATTCACATCAAGCAGGTGTACTCCACACACACAGAGTTGACTTGCCTCCTTAAATACACACCTGGTTAATTATTCACAGCCCTGAGGGTCTGCCGTCTAGCAGGGTAGCTGCCTGCGTAAGAACCTGTCTTTCCTGATATTATCTCTCAAGACTTCGTTATTCTGGGCGCAGAGTCAACGGCAGGAGCGTCATCAGAATATTTTTTTTTTTTTGGTTTCTAGGAAGGGAGGGGAGGAAAGGGGTTACAGAGCAGTTAAACCGACAAACCTGGGCGATGGGGCGTCTAGGTAAACGAGGCCTCCGAGCACGAGGGCAGGGCCTGAGAGGCTCGCTGGAAACAGATGTCAAACAGGAACTTGTGTGTTTAACGTCTCCTCTGCAACAAGCTTCCTGGAGACGCGATATGCCTCGACAGGGGCCGGCCTGCAAACTGCTGCCTCATACTTCACCTCGGTCAGCCTGTGACCTACTTTCTGCTGGGATGTGGAAAGTCAAAACAAAAAGTACAAAAAAACAAAAGGAGCTCTCACTCTCTGTGTTGATTTGGAAGGAAGGCTTTGCAGAATATCTTAAGGGCAGTGTCGGTCTTTTCTAGCCACTCCTTGCCCCCGAGCAAAAACACAGACGGAGTTCAAATGTCATTTAAGGGAAATGTGATGATATTACTGTACAGCCACAAAAAAGTAGCTTTTTTTAAAAAAAAATCAGAGGCTTGCTAGTTAAAGAGCATGACAAATATCAGTACAAAGGCAACACTGAGCAAAGTTTAGAGTGTTTAAGGGTCAATAATGATAATGTGGGAACTGGCTGTTTTTCAGCTGAACTCAACTGACTCTTGATCAGCAGCATTTTTAAAGTCCTGGAGCTTAATATGAAGCTTTTTTGTGCTGCTGATACCAGCTTCTATGCCATCGGCATCGCCACAAACCAGACTTTTTGAGGTTACATGCTACAGTCCTTGACCTGCAGACCTCCCTGTTTAATGTGTTCTAAGATCCAGTAAGACAAAATGTGTGTCCTGCACAAGCACACTGTCCTACTTACTTATTTTACTTATTCAGTGTTATTTTTCCTTTGGAGGCTGTTTTCTTTGAATTATGCAAAGCACATTAAATCGCCTCTATGTACAACATGAGCTTCAAACATAAACTTGCTCTGCCGACAGCGATCATCCTGAGCATCTTGCTCAAAAGTTAAGAGTTTAAATTGCATTCTTAGAGCTTATTTCTCCTTTGACAGCAGACAAAATCACTATACATCCACCATACTGTCTACATTATGGTGAAACATGGAGATATCCTGTATCTTCCATGCTGATGCTGCTGCCATTAAACCACTGTGGATCATTTGATTTAGTACTCAGAACTTTTCACACTCTCCTTGATGAGTTATATGAAAAGGTTGGATGATTATCACTGACATGTAGAATGTATTACTAGACCTGTGTCTCCTTTAGAAGGCTTTGTTTTCTAAGCTGCCAGGACACTGAAGTTCTATAGTTGAGATCAGACTTAGTAACCTTGACACCAGATCACACAGGAGACTCAGAGCTTTACTAGTTTGTCAAAATATTTCTTGATGCTTTAACTGAAGGTGTGAACATATGGGGTGAATCATTGTCACTGTTCTTGTGTAACTTGTTCAGAAATCTTGTTCTATGAGAGAATGACACTTGCAGAGCAAATAAATCTGAACTGTGCAGATAATGAAAAAGACAAGGGTTCTGTCTGAATCCAGGATCAAATCCATGCAATAAACTAAGATAAAAAACCCTTTTTTCTCATGAAAAGACTGACATGAGGAAGGCTGTGTCTCCTACACTTCATGTAAGGCACTTGAGTCAGAGATAAAAGATGATAAAATTAAACTGAAATAAATAATATGAATCTGAGTTCACTTGTGATCCAAGAATTTCCTTGTGGATGCAGAACAGAATTAATTACTTTAACTTTATCTAAATTAACAGAAATAAAAACTTGAGAGTTGCAATTATCTAAAATAATGTAATACTGTAACTTGGAATAAATTAGGAGAAGTAAAAGATTTTAAATTGAATATGATGAAGAAATTAAGATAAGTTGCCTACAATAAAATTCTACTTTTTTTTACACTGCAATGCTATTAGCTATACACCAGTACAGCACTAAGAGACGACAAATATTTTAGATCAGAAGACAAGTTTGAAATGCAAAGCAGCTATCTGAGCCCGACATTATGGTTTAATAAAGTAATTTCATAATAGAGTGATCTGTTTACTTGCATGTCTCAGCAAACGGTTTGAGTGAACCCCAGATCTCGGCTCAGTTCATGTGAGAATTAGGGCAAAGGTCCGTTGGGTAAACTCTGGCACTATCTGTGTGGACTTTGTGGATGTTTCCCATCAGCTCAGCTCTGTCTGCTTGTTCTGACTGATAACCCACCTCGAGCAAAGGCAAGGTTAGCAGTGTCACAGCTGGACAGGCTTAGAGTCAGTTTCTCTGTGGCACTGAACATCTGGCCTCACCTGGTTTATACACATACCGAGTCTGGACACACCTGCTCACAACTGCAAACTACCAGCTTCATTTTCATTGATTTCTGCTTTCTACTAACAAATAATTATGTAAGTTGAACGCATGCATTTAGATAGAATAAATACTTCAGTGAACACAAAGTAACGCCTTTCTACATAACCACAGGCAGCAGTACAGCTGATCAGACTGACAGGAGACCTCTGCGGTACAAAAACACCACAGCAATAAATAAATTAACTGACAAAGTCTTACAAACAACTAGAACAGGCAGAAAAATGTGATTGTTTCTTAGCATTAGTCTCACTGGAGATGCAAGTGTATTGGAATTTAAAATATATTTCTTCAATATTGTTGTTTTTTTCCCAAGATATATGAGTTTTTGCAGTAATGACAGATTCTTCTTAACAGTAACAGTCGATCTGTGGATTAACTGGTCAGTGACTTGCCTGAAATTTTCTTAAAACTAGCAAACATTTGCTGCCTCCACCTTCTCAAATGTTGAGATTCCTGTTTGTCAGAATTATTTGCTTGCTTTTGGACTGTCAGACAAACAAAATAGGCACAAAGTAAAAATGTATACAAGAATTTAGTGGAACCAGTCATCTTTTCTCATGAACCTAACACTGTTTTTAATTTCAATTTAATTCAACCCAGAAGACTTCATTATTTTTCTTGATTTGCCGAATGAATGAATTCTTGACAGTTCAGTCAATTTAATGAATTAATCAACAAAAACTAGCACATTATCAGACTTCCCAGCATGAAAATTAAACTCTCCATAGACCCTATTTTCTCCTTTTTGTAGTTTTAAAACAAAGTTGCTGTGTGTCTGTCCTGGTTGTTTCTTTACATTATCTAAAAAAAAAAACTGCTATGAAGGTTGGTAATGAATTTTTTCCCCACATTTAGCTAACTCAACTGGTTTTCCATTTATTAAACTTGTAAGACAACTTTGAACTAATTAACCTGAATAATTTAACCTGAGTTCAGCTAACTCATATTTTAGTGCAACAAGGGAACTTGTGTTTTAAGTTGTGGCGATGAGGTTGCAGACTGAAACGAGTGAATATCCTGAATATAAATAGCTCATTCTAAGGTAAAGAAAACACAGAACTTCTTATTTTCAGGTGAATACACACTAGAGAAATCATAATTTCTGCCACAGAACCACCTAAATCCTACACACTGGACCTTTAGTAGAATAATTGATAAAATATGGAAGCCACTCATGCACTTAAACTCCCTATTGACATTAGTAAGCAGTAAAAACACTGATTAAATTATTTATTCTGTGATATAATGTAATTATGGTCGGATATAAGACTTTATTAATGTACTTGTCAAGTGTTAGATGCTTCCTGTGGACACTTAAAAATCAATAAATCAATAGATTTGATATTTTCATTTAAATTGTTAAATATTCAAAACACTATTAAAAAATGTTAAAATCTATTAAAATGTCCCCAAAACTGCTTACAGCTACATAAGTGCTTCTAATAAACAATGCATTAAATGGTAGGTGATGTTAAATGCTAAAGACTTGTAAAGTAAAAATTTCAGTCCTAAACTTACAGTATCAATTAACAAGAAGAAACAAAAACATGAATATTTACGAGCCAATTAATCAAATAATATTCACTGCCATTTTCCAATCAACAGTTTTTCATGGGATACACATGTGAGAGTAAGTTTTCAATGAGAGTTGCATCGAGGTTCATTTGCATCCACTTGTTTATTTCTCGCTCCCTTCAAACAAATGTCCATGGGATCTGTTTGCTGGTATTTGAGACATCCTGTTAACTAACAGACAAACCAACATAATCTCTTTGGTGGAGGTAAGGGAAAAACAGACGCAGCAGCGCATGTAAGCGTACGGAAGCTGCTGCTATAATGTGTCGGCCGGTGACACGGATCACTCTAGCAGCCAGATGAAGGTGATAAAGTGAGCAGGAGTGGCGCCCCGCTGATCACATCCAGGCTGGCTGCTGCTGACGTGAGAACGGCTTGTTCCTCTACGTCTTCACGGCTGCTCATTCAATATCCACGATCAAGTGAGCCTCCAGTGCAGAACACACACACCGAGCATCAGAGCACAAAAGCAGTCAGTCCAACATTGTCTTTTTTTATCTTATAAGAGTAAACATCTTGTCTTGCTGTAATTTTCATCAGGATCTCCAGCCACTGCTGAGCTGCAGTCACATGAAGCCCGCTGACATTTCCCAGTAATCGTAATTGACAAGCAGAGTATCACTGACGAGACAAAACAAGGCAGCAAATTCCCACAGAGTCACGGATTATTGTTCTCTCATCAGATCAGTGGTCAGGGAGAAAGACTGAGGCGACCATTAATCATTACACCTCCTCTCCTGATGCTTCTCTCTAGCTGAAGACAGACTGATTTGCAGACATGAATTCTTTCGAACACTGTGGCATTTGGGCTGTCGAACTTGCTTGGTGTCTCTTACACAAATGACCCATAATTCAAATATGACAGGAGGAGTGGTGGAGGAGACGGAGAAGAAAAGAGAAAACAGATTTTACCGTTTAAGTCATAAAAATGACCACAGAGAACACTTTTCAGTAGGCAAAATAAAGACTTCTTGATTCTATGTATGCAGTCTGACAGCACCCAAACATAGTTGAAAATGACTAAACTTTTGGATGCTCTCTTCTTTCAGCATTTTTCTTGATATCTTTACCAAAAATAGTTGGATTAAGTAAAAACTTAGGTTGCTTTTTTTCCTATCCTTGGGTGGAAAGCACTGACATAACATCTTTTAGACTTTTATTAGAATGACGATGCGCCATCCAGACTGTTAAGAATATTTCAAGGACTCCTTCGCAGAACTGAGTGCAATCCATATGCTAGTTTTCTGCCAGCTTCTAGCTTCTGTTTTCTATGAGCCCTGCCATTAAGCATTTCTTTCTTTTTCCTTTCTGAGAAAGTTAATCTGGAGTTTACACGTCCACACTCAAAGATGAATGAGTATCTTGCTTCAACAAAGTTAAATTATTTTTCTATCAGTGCAGCAGGATGCACATCATATGTCACCCCAAATCAGAAGTGTAAATTCGATACAGAAACTAAAACAACAAGCCACTGACACTATTGTTACTGTACCGCTTGTAAAACGTTCAACTGCAACTTTATCAAATGTGACAACAGATCAGCACAGATCCTTTCAGATATGCAATGCAAAGGCATCTTGCTATGACTAATCTCTGGGTTTAGCCTAAACCATTTTACCAGGGGACTTATTTTAATCCAGATCTTTCAAGGCAAAAGTCAGGGAACTAGTAAACACTATAGATTACATGTAAGACTATAACATAACAGACTCAAGACATGACTCACTAATGCGAGATGTGGACGGATACGTATCTGTGGCTGTTTTTAGGTCAGTATATTGTAACTCCCCTCGGCACAGAAAGGGAGCAGACACACCAGAACACCTCTGGTCACTTTTCTGTAAGTCAAGACAGTTGTACTACAGCAGATCGGTATTATTTGTGTATCACGTTCAACATGGTCTGAATGATGCAGTTGCACTGACAGACAGGCAGGCGTTTTTATGTATAGTGTTCCAACTGTGACCTCATCTCAGGCATCATTCAGAAGCAGCAGATGCCAGGATGAGAACCTGTGAGATAACCGGGGAATTATCCAGTATACTTAACGTTCTTCAGTGCCTACTCTCAGCCCTGTTATGTACTGCATTTCTTTCTGTAACAGATCTGGCATGACTGGATAAATCTGCAACAACATTAACTTTAAAGTCGCCCATGTCTGAATGACACAAAGCCACCACTGTAAAAGCAGCACCGTCACGTAACGCTCCGGTTTCACATAATTTCTCTATGAAACATGTGAAAGTGCCAACATACAGGCTTTCCAGGATGAGAACAGGAGTTACGCCTTATATACTCGCTACGATTGCTCAGGTTAAACCCCAGTTTAGATAACAGGGAAAAGATGAGCGACTGAAAAGCTTAACGAACACATGAACCTGTTTGAGGGGTCTTGGATTTAGAGGTCAGGTCAGATTCACTCCACAAACTAAGTAGTATTTATCGCAAAGGCCAAAGTGCATGTGGTACTTCCTGTACCCGGGCTGCTCTCCACACTCTGCAGCCTGACTCACACTCCCACTGACATTTGTTTTATTGCTCATCACGAGCTTATGACCTCAGCGCTCGCAGCTAGAGGGATAGCGGCAGGGTGACAGGGGTCAGGTGGGGGTTGGATCGGGTCGCTCGGGACATTGGCGAAGAGGCCGGGCAATGAGTGAGCGAAAAAAAAAAAGTGTCTGTCAATAATGAGGGGAGGGGAGGGGAGGAGTGAGCAAATGAGGAGCACTGGGGTAGGTTGAAGAACAAAACAGTGAGGAAAGTGGGAGGGAGAAGGTGGGACAGACTGGCCAGGGTGGAAGTGGCTGACTCAGACGGGGTTCACCGAGTTCAGCTAGTAAATAAGTGACTGACTCCTCCGAGCACATTCCAAGGCTCCACCTCACCCTCCCGCCCAGCGTCTTCTCAGGGGGATTCCTGGGGTTTCTGGGGCTGCTCTCCGACTCCGTGTGTCAACATTTCCAGACCCCGCTGCCAGCAGTGGGGGTGGGAGGGCTTTGCTGCTGCGTGGCTCATTCACTTATAGCGTGTTTGCTGCACAAGAAGAAGAGGAAGGTCCCCGTAACGCCCGCCCTCATCCCCTAACAAAAACATCCTGAGGGTCCCTGTCAAATCAGCCTCTTCCCCTCCCCTATAAACCCCACCACACACACAGCGCTGCAGCACACTGACTTTCACACTCCTATTCAGCCAGAGAAAAATATTTCTCACAGCTAAACATGGCTGTCAGTTGTATATGCAGATTAATACACCCCTGAAGCAATGCAGAATCTGGCCGTGGCACCATCTGCCTCAGCTTTTGCTAATCACCTCAGCCAGATGGGTTAGCAGATCTTTAGGAAGCCTGTTTTTCTGCACAACAAAAATGTGACATATCGGGCGATAAGACAGAAACCGGCACTGCTGTATTATTATTATTTTTAATCCTAAAATAAAAAAGCAGTGTTAGTGCCTCTGAGCAATCCCAGATGATAGAACACAAAATTGCTGAGTGTCTCAGGTTTGAGACCCTATGTTGCCAACGAAACACCACAGGGGAATGTGTGTGAAGGGCAAGAAGGTAATATCGCTGCTTTACAATTCAACGGGTATTCTGAATCAGCTGCGCTTTCTCTGTGAAATCTGAGTCTCAGCACATCTGCTCCATATGAAGTCTTCGTCTTATCTGGATTTTTGCCACATCAGGAAAAACTGTGCGCGTGGTTATTTAGCTCTGCAGTGCAAATCATTTCATTTCTCTGATTGAAGTGGAAATTGAAGTTCTGCACTGCTACAGCCCGAATGACTCAATGAAGTGAAGCTTTCTAATTACATTTTTTTTTTTTGTGAGAATTCAGAAAGCCCTGGAGCTTCACTATTGGCAGGCCTGTTTATTTCAGATTTCAAACATGAGCTCCCGACAGGAGCTGGGTTGTTTTTGCGTTGCTGCGTGGAGATGGTCTATAGGTCGAGCATTCCTGAGCTGAGGCCTCAAATCCTGAGAACAGCGCCTGAAGTAAACTAGCTCCAAGACAATGGCGAAAGGTTGAAGGTGAGGAGAGTGGGGCCTTTGCTGCTACTAATATATTCCAAAGAGATTTCTAAAGTGCTCCACCGCCAATTGCCCCACATAATGGTTTCCATGGTGATGAGTCCTCAGAGCCAGGGCTATGGTACAGAAATGAACCAGCAGAACAATGACCCCAACTTCCACCACGTTACGGAACATTTTTCAGCGGGCTTCTTTTTCCGTTCTGTGTCAGAAGGTAAGTAAACTTCAATTTACAGAAAAGAAAATCCGCTTTTGTCCGTTGTTCCGTTTCCATCTCTGCTGTTCCCATTATTCCCATGGCTACAGCTCCAAACTTCCTAAAGCTTTTTTTTGTTTCTCTCCTTCCAGAGGCATCCTTTCAGCCTATGGTCTTGACAACACAGTTGGAATTTGCATGCATCAATAGTTTGGAAGAAAACAACATCCTTATAGACTCCACAAGCCTGGAGAACCGCAACCCTTTGGAGGGGTCATTTCGATTTCAGCAGGAGTAAGATAATTGGAAATTTTACATTATTGATTCGAAGTAGCACTCTACCTACTCTCTGGCTTCTTACAAGCTATTGATGTATTTATGGGCGTGTTTCATCAATAATCCTTGAGCAATTGTACATTTTTCACTGTTAATTAATGTTAAACTCAATGATCCACAACATCGTTTACCAGAAAGAGAACAGAGCAAAGGAAAGATTCCCACTTTTTGGAGAAAAGCTACATAGCTGGAGGCGAGGGGGTGCTAGCAACATGCGTGTGCTCCGAGTGCCATACTGACCACAGACATTGCTTTGACATCCACGACACCCATCATGCCTTCTTTGGATGGAGGCTCTGTGAACAGTACTGATAGCTGGGGGTGACCAGAAGCCTGGTCACAGGATACACAACATGCTACGCAAACTGCGAGAGGTCGGTTTACCCGTCATAGTTAGTACTACTCCTCCTCTTGTGAGGACAGTTGTGTAATGAAAAAATAACCCTGATGATGTAATAACAATGTTTTGAGGATTATCTTGGCTTGTGCGCGCAGCATCAAATTTCTAAGAGAAAACGCTGTGATACAAATTGGGTCTGCGGAGTCAGAATAACACAAATGTTTTGGGAGCTTTGTGAGGAGGGCTTTTTCCTGCCACTTGTGGAACTTTATGACTCCTAACCTGAAGCTTCCCATAAGCTGGAACCTTATGAGAAGTTACAGGGCAAAGGTGGCCAGTTCTGCTCTGCTTTTTCACTGTGTTTCACAAACTGGGAAATATGTGTTTGACAAGGAAACTCGCTTTGGACGCATATCATTAAAAAGTCAAAAACTCGGCAAGAGCTGTCATACTCATCATTTAAAAAGTTTAAAAAGTCCTTGTCTATGAGTAGTAGTGAAACAGTGGTTACCGCAATGTTGTGTTTATTGTAGTTGTGTGATGACACAGCTTGGCGCTCATAACTCTGACTGTCAGTTGGCTATTTGTCAGCAGCTCAAATTTCCATGTTAAACTTTACCTAAGTTGCTGCACAACGTTGCCCTTTTAACTGTAATAGTGGCCTTATTGAAAGGTGGTTATCTTGCATTGTAGAAAATATAGAAAACCACACTAAGCTGTATTATTATTATTTTAATAATCACTCATTTGTTTATGCAATGTATTAGTCAAAATTCTTCAGTTCTATCTTCTCAAATGTGAAGCTTTGCTGATTTTAAGCTGAAGAAACACTGACAAATAAATCAATTCTGAAATTAGCTGCAGCCCACATCTCAGAGTAATGGTTCAAAATTAATGACAACCCTCTTTACCTCTGCCCTTTTTGACCAACTCTGCTGACTGATTTTCCTCAGATCTCCAGGAGCTTGTTTAGGCAGTCTAAAGCATGACTCACCTATGTCCTGATTGGAGCTTTCAAGATCACTGGTGAACTCATCCAGCACAATGACAACTTTTACAGTACATCCCAGAGTAATACTGTTCAGTAGTTAAACATGTCCAACAATACTTATACAAATGTTTATGTATGCCATCCTTTCCTATTCTGTCATGAAGGTACATGGCAGCACAGAAGCTTATAGTTCACAGAGACAAGTCGCACATGCACAGACGGACGATATACAGCCTCTCGACAGTTCTAACGGGAGTGAGAAGACAGCCTATAATGGAATCTAAAAAACGCTTGTGCAGGGCTCATTAAAGCTGCCCTGTGCGCTTGGTCATTAACTCTCTTCTTGTGTGACCTTCATCGCTCAAGGTGGGCTGGAATGGGTTGCAGCCTTGTTTCCAACACGATTCAGAACACCCCGCGAAGACAGACCACGCTGATTTATGTCCTGCGAGAGTGTTGCAGCTTTTTATAGGCCATAAAAATTATTAACCCACTGAATGTCCTCTAAACAGTCTAATTCCACAACAGAAAATACCTGCGAAGTGAAAAGCCAGAGCATGCTCCTTTACAGCTAACACTGGTGCTGAATGAGGAAGTTAATATAAAACAGAAACTAATTTCCTTTTCTTGGAGTCATTTTCAGAACCGAGCTGCACTAAGAGGACATCACTGCCACTGGCTACCAGCCATGAAGTCAACATTGAACCTGATAGTAGCATCCCATGCTGATCCAACTCCAAAATTAGCTTAGATTAAATTATTGATGCCAGATAGACATGCTTTCCCTCTCTGTCTTTAGCTGCACAGCAAGACTGAGCCACATTAGCACCTCCGTAAGCTGCATGAGACACTGGAATGAATGCAAATTTGTGCCCACAGTAACACTGTTTTCAACTGATGTTTAGGGGTAATATATATAATTTTCACCAAACTTAATTTAGTATGTTAGCATGCTAATATTTGTGAATTAAATGAAATTGCATTAGTTTTGCACGATGTCAAACAGTTTTCATTATGTGACTTGCACGGAGAATCAAAAAAGTGTTACAACACATCCATATGGAAAAATATATGAACATCTGTCACAAAATCCACGACAATTCACCCAAGAATTGTTGTGAAACGATCTAATTTAAAATCCAAAGTGCCAACCTCATGGAAAAGTCAGAGCTGTAAATGTTTGCCCATGCAGAGGTTTTGCGGATATTCCAGTCAGGGACAAACCTACTGACATTATAATACTTTGGACTTTGCCACCACTGTGGCTAAAACCAAAATGTAAAAACAGAAAATCGAAAATTTGAGACTGGCACCACAAAACCATCCTTAATCATAGCACTTTTCTCTGCATTGATATTGAACTGAAAGCTGAGCCAACACTTCAGCGTGTGTCAACACAAAGCCTAGAAATGGAAAAGTGTCTACCATACTATCCATCTTTGTAGCTTTTAGTAGTTAATGCAGCTATGTGACTACAGTTTTTACCGTGGTGCTGGAACAAAAAGTAGATTTTTTAACAATCAAAAATATGCCTGGATAAACAAACAAAAAAAACGATTACTTATTGAGCAGAACTGTAGAATATCAGGTCCTAGCTTCTCAGATATAAAGATTTGTTGCTTTTTTGCTGTTTTACATGGTTTTGAAATTGTAAAATATTCAATCCTTTGTGACTGTTTAGAAATTAAATGATCAATTAACTGATTTACAGAAATCAGCAACTTCATTCTTTGTGATATCATTAGTTGCAGCCCTGAGAGTATCTACCGTAAGAGATTTAAGTTTCATTCCTGTAAGTCGATATCAAAGGTGTGATGCACAGACGTACTGTATTCTTTCAGGTATGAAGCTACAGCACACTCCTACTTCTGTACTGCATAACTTCAAGACAACCGCTCATACTGTAACGCTGCGATGCTAAATACCAGACTGACATGTCAAATCCAGACCTCCCTGCAGGGCAATGAACTCAAAACATGCATCTGTCAGAGGAGCCAGTCCAGCCGCAAGAAGACAGCATGAAGAGAACGAGTGCAAACAGCATTCAGGGGATGGAAAAACAATCCAGTCTGATCATGCAGATTAGAAGGTCAAACTCTGACTGAAACTTGCCTCTTTTCACTGTTTTTTTATTCGCCTGTGGTAGGTTTGTCTACTAAAATGTCCCGTCTTGTCCGGAGTGTGACAATGGTCCTGGGATGAGCTGGCAGGCTTCACATCCCTCCCCCCACTGGCAAGGGCCGGCAGTGTATTAAAATAAATCTGTGCACACGTCCCACCCCAACATGCTCGCTAGACATTACCTTATACAAGGCTAGCACCGGCATGTTCTGCTGTCTGCTGGCCTGCGAGGAGATTTTAGCTCCCCTGCTGCCCCTGGCCTCAATTCCACCCGCCTCATTTACCCCTACGGCCCCCCCCGCCTCTACCTTCAGCCCCCACCCCTCCCCTGTTTCTGTATACATGATCTCACATGACTCAACAAAACCCCAGTCCTGGAGCAGGGCTGTCCAGAGCTTTTTTTTTCCCCAAGAGGGGAGGAAAAGATTGACTTTGTGGAAGGGACCTGGAGCGCTGCCCTCAACTTGTCAGGCCTGATGGATTTTGGCTAAAAATAAAAGCAAAAAGGGGCCCTTGAGAGGCGGATGAATGAACTCAGCGGTGCTCCTCCCCACTAACCGAGCAGCGGCATCGCGCAGCGTCTGCGGGTCCCCGACGTTTGAAAAACAGGGATGGTGTGTGCACGGCCCAGAGAGCACTGTGTTTCACAAACAAAACATCCCCTCTTCCATGTGTGGCGGGGGAGAGTCGCTGGAGGAGAACAGCAAATGCGAGACGAGCCAAGTGAGTGGGAATTCCTGCGCTCACCCCTCCTCTCCCCTCCGTTACGCCGCCCCACGCACATTCCCCCGCCACATTCATAGCAGCAAAAAAATCAGAGCAAAACAGAGCAGCAGCAGTAGGCTGGAGAGGAGGGTCATAACCCAACCCAAACAAATACAGCAGCAGACGAGTCTGTGGGCTTCTGCCTCGAGGAGATTAAGTCTTGTTCTGATCAGTCACTAGACCTCTAAACTCCATACATGTCACTTTCCAAAAGTCTCTTACAAACGCAAAAAATTTTGCAACTTTCTATACGTCTTCCTCTCTTGAACCTGTTGAACCATGGGCTGCTTTGGTTCAGTTTTCTTTCTTTATGGGCTTATAGTATATTAAGTCCATGTCATTTATAGAATAAGTTCAGCCTCTCACAAGTACCATAAGTATGAGGGTGTCTTTGTTTAAAAAGTTCAGTAAAAACCTATTATTAGTTCCTGTTTGCTCTGCAATGGGTGTACTGAAAGCAATCACCGGGATTGCATTTGCACATTTTCTAACTGAAATCTACTTTGTGATTTTAGTGGCAGTGAGTGGGGAGTACAACATCCTTCTGTTGTGATTTGGGTGTGTTTTTGATGCAGATTAATGAGGTATTTTGCAACTTTTGTAACCGACAACAGCAATGTTATGCAGCGACTGGCCAGGTGTGTGCTGATAAGAAAGTGGGAGGATTTTTTTTCATTCTTCACACAATCCAATGCAACTCCATGGATGTCTTCAAGGACAGAATGTCTCAAAGTGTACGTGATGTCATTGTTATTCATTTCACCTTAATTTGTAGGCATTCAGAAAAAAGTGTGACACTGTGTACACACTGTAATCGCGTTACTATAGGGACACTGCAGCTTTTGAACGAACTGATAATACCATAAATGCACGGACCGTCACTTGCTTACACAGTGACCTCGGTGCAAGGCCCCTTTAAGTATTCCTTTACTGTTGGCCATATGTGAAGCTCATACGAGGGCTGCACGGGTGTTCCAGACTGCCATCTGGATCCTATCAGAGACCACAAATACAGACGCAGTGAAAGCGCTTGGTAGCAGCGCGGGCTAATGAATGGGAAGAGCACATTTTCAGCCGCTGCAACAGGTCGGCAGCAGGCGTGGGCTTTACCTCGCCTCACGCACACACACACACACACACACACACACACACACACACACACACACACACACACACACACACACACACACGAAGCCGAGGGACGGATCGATTGTCAGGGAGAGGTTCCGCCTCACCTCGCCTCCCACGCTATCCGAGAGTGTCCTGAAATATCCCTCCCCATTGAACAAAAGAACAAAATGGCAAGAGGTGATACATGATACAGCAGGGTTAAAAATAGACTCTGTGCTGACGGATTGGGCAGTGTTTCATGACCTCCACATCGTGCTCTTGGTTTACACCCTGAGCTGCTATCCTGCAGACTCAGACTCAACCCGGGATTTAAAAAAAACAAACAAAAAAAAACAAAACAAAAAAAAAAACAAGGCTAGGCATTTTTTTCCACCACTTATAGATGCAGAAATAGGATCAGCAAGCCTCACTTCCATAAGCATTTTATGTGGCCTGGAACTTGAGAACAGGGAGAATCAAACGTTCTCACGCATGTCAAAAGCACACAGCGTCCTGTTTTGGGGATTCAGAGGGTCTTGTGGTATGTGAAGCATAAATGATCTTCCTGAGAAGACACAGAAGTCCACCTTTTCAAGGGGAGGATATCTCTTTTGTTTTGAATGTCACCGCACACGCCATACTACACTGAGGATCATCAAAACATTACATCACGCCGCAAAAATCCATGAGAGAAGCTGCGAGCTTTTCCAACTGTGGTTTGCTGCGCATCAATCAAAGCCTTGTGAGAAAAGAAGGGAATTAAGAGGAGAGGAGTCCTGAAAGCCACTTGTTTTCTTGCAAAGTGTTAACAGGCCGCTCGATTCACAGGATCAGACGTCTGAATCAGGCTCTGGAGGAGGTCTTTGCGCCAGGTCAGGCTAAAGATGAAAAATGCCTCAATGAGCAGGGACATTAACATATAACAACGTGTTGCTTTTGCTAAGAAAACTTGCAATTCTGTCTTTTTCCAATGACTTTTTGTACTGTACAATACTGTCTTGTCTCTTCTTTTAAACAAACAAACAAGCACATTTATGACCGAATGACTTTGTAAATCAAAGTCTGCTAAAGAGTGCCACTTATTCATACAGAATTGATTGATTCAAAGACATTCCAGAGGTATAATGGGAATAATTTCTCCCACTCTGTGTCATAAGTGCATGCAACATGCCTCAGAGTGACAGGAACAATAGCCTCTTTCACTGGCTGCACCAGGCTGGAGATGGGGAGGTGCATCATGGGAAGCAGACAGGCTCGTACAGTTGAGCGTGGATACTTCAGAGAGGCCTTGCAAAAACCCAGGCAACAAGCGACGGCACTTAAACTTCCAGACATGGGCCATGTGTGAATTATGTGCTTGGATTACTTGAGCTTTGTAAAACACACACCGCTGAGACTCTCCATCTGAATTAGAAGGCAGGCGGTTCACAGAACTCTAACAACTCCTGATCATATGTGAGAAAAAAACGAAGCGTGATCAAATGTTTTGGCGCTTGTTTTTGATCTACGAGCATGAACTGCTGTCTACATGTTGCGCCTTATTCAGTGATGTTGTAATTTCTTTCTTAACAATGTTGAAATAACTCCCTGCAGCAAGGATTTATTCTTAAGTACATTTGAAAGCTTAGCGGAGTCCCTTGACATCTGTATTCTGTTGCACAAACAAAAAGAAGGAATGCGTTGTGAAAGCTGTTTGGAGACAGGACAGTAATTTAACAATAAATTTACTTTTTTTCCTTTCTGTTCATCCCTGACTTCAGCTACAGTTTCCTTCTTTGTTTTCCAGTTTTTTCTAGATATACAACTAACAAGAGCACAAACAGGAAGCAGGAAGTCATTCAGGATTTTGACTTTCTGTCTGAAACTTTTCTTACACCCAAAGGAGGGATAATTAAGAAATGCCATATTTAGAAACTTAAAGAGAATAAATTAGAATTGTATTTAACCTTGCAAAGCTCAAATTTAAACTTAAATTTCTTCAACTGTCATAGTACACTACAGACTAGTCTGCATTGGAGTTGGGATTCTGTGGGATACAGTGCAAATCTCGAGACAGTTGTAACTTTTCTGTGGGTAGAATAAACTGCAGGTACCAAAATTTAGCACTTACTAGAAAGATGGAGTCAACAAATCAAGTTAAAATGAAGATAAAGATGTTTTTTTACAATACTAAAGCAAAGTAAGGCAAGTCTGAGATTTGGACAAATTTTTCAGTTCATAAGAACATTGAAATTAGTATTGGACCACAACAGGCACAAATCTTGCACGTTTGGGTTCTCCACTGTCAATGTAAGCTTTTTTTCCTGCACATATTAAACAAAATACTATCTACAATATATCAAATATGTATTTACTACCCTACAATATTGAATTCTTATGGATGTAAATATGATTTTGCTACATTATTACCAACAACAATGTATCTCTTTATTAATGTTTCACAATAAAATAATGTGTCTTGCCTGCAGGAAGGGAGCAGACACAAAATCAATGAAACTCTATATTGTGTGGGCATCAAGAGCGGACGCACACATCGCGGGATTAAGTTAACAGTCTGTACTACAGACTGAAACAAACGTGGACATGCATTTTCCACTCTTCTTGAATAGACATGCATGCCATCAAATTAGAAATTTAAGCTCAACATTTGTCAAGTTTGCGCTAAGTTTGTATTCCACTCAGAGTGCGGAAAAAGCAAGTCAAGTTCTCTAATGCGAGCACAGATTTCATGCTACAGAGCATTTTCCCAGCAGACATTTTGACCTGGAAGAGGAAAGGCGAAACACATTTTGTTAACAACAACTCAGTTCTATCAAGCATTTCAGTCGAGAATGACAGTAGATCAATATGCACATTACCAAGACTCTGTAAGCAACTCAAGTGAATGGAATGCAGTTATTTTTAATGTCTTTAAAAACAACTGTGCTTTTCCTGCTGTGGCAAGCCAACATGTCTGCTGTGAAACACCTGCTGAGTCAGAGCTGCGTCTGTGCCATATTGTGGAGAGAAGAGGAGGAGGAGGAGGAGGAGGAGGAGGAGGAAGAGGAGGAGGAGGAGGAGGAGGAGGGCGAGTTCGCTTCAGCTATCTGGCTTTAATGGATCCAGATGTGGATCAGCAGTCTATATGAAATGGAGTTAAGGGTCGGGTTTAATGCATACAGTCGTGGCCTCAAAACTGCCTGTTAGACTGTTGAGAGTGACTTCATACATAGTAACAAACTAGTTTTAGTTCTACTTTTAGTTTTCTTGTGCAGTCGAGTCAAATGAAAGAGGAAAACATCCTAAAAGACAATTAAAAGTCCTCATACTGGCTACATTTAAAGGGATTCACTTGTACTCAGTTCATCCATTCAAAAAAACATAGTCACACACTCGTGGAGCTACCGTGCAAGATGTTGGTCTGACCATTAATTTTTTTGTATTTGCAATCTCAGCCAATTAGGGGCACAAGTCGAACCAAACACCAAGGACATGTCAAGCTTTTTGATTTCAGCTTTACTCTCAGTCCAACCTGTTGGACAGTGGGAGGCCCAGGGCTCGTACGAGGCCAGAGCAGCATGCCACAGCCGCCAAAAGTAAAAGTATCAACGCTGAGCCGGTCTCAGGGCGTGACACACAGATGCCAGCGCTCCACGTGGTCTGGCCTGAGCGCTCTGACAACTTGTACTCCTACTACAGCGGCTTTAACTCCACTTACTTACACTAAGCCACAAACACTGGCTATGACACTGACAGCTCCAGGACAAAGGACGCTTTTGTGTTCGCTCGAAGGCTATTAAGAAAAGCTGGGATAAGAGTTGTGACTTTATGTACACACGCAAAGCACGTGAGAGTCGTGAGCAACATGCCACTTAACAAGAGTTATAGTTTCCCTTTAGCAAGCATTAATTCAGTGGAATATATAGCCTGGATCTATTCTTAGCCAGAAAGGGTTAAAGTGTAGGTTTGTTTCATTTATTGTGAAAATGAGTCAGTGGAGTTGGCAAAAATTACGAGGCTCGTTGAAAGACTGACACAGCCACTGGAGAGAAAGCTGGATTAATCATCATTATCAAGGCTACTACAGTCGCTACTCTAGCACCTGCAAAGGAAGTCTGAGAAGGAAGCTTTGTTTCCTTTGCAACAGTTAGTTATAAATGGAAATGCGAACATTGTCAAGAATTTATTAGTTTCGAACTATGTGGTTTTCTCTTGTTGTTCGACAACATATAGGCAACACCACCTGAGTCACAGAGCCTCCGAATGATCTAATTTAAAGGAAGATTATTGACTCCAAATGTATTTCTTTTTCACAGCAGAAAGAAATTAAAAGCAAGGCGTGTGAGTTTTGTTGCTGTTGAGCTGATAAAATATCTACTTCATTTTAAATACAGATAGATTGTAAATGTAAACAATCAGACAACAGCGCAGGCTGAACTTTTGTTTGTGTGTGTCACTGTGACAAATGTTTGCCTCGGCTTCACACAGCCTAACCACAACAGGAAAAAACAGCCTTCCTGCCAACAGAAAATGTTGTTTTGACATGTAAAAGCAAAAGTTGGAGTAAGTGCGGCGTTAGTTCTACTTACAGATTTGTCCTTCATCTTCGGGGGCTGATTAGTGATCATTTATCCACGAGTAGCGTGCGGACACATCTACATCACTTATCAGTCAGAAAGATGCGAGGTCAGATAGATGATTGGCAGGTCGGTGGAGCACGGGGAGGGCGTCCCTGCAGCGTGAACACAGGCCCTCCTATCATCCACAGTTACTCATCTTTTACTCACAGGAAAGCTAACATGTGCACCATCGTCATGTCAGACGTCTTTCACATGGAAGGAGTCCGAACAGATTTACAACAGTATAAACTATGAGATAATTGCACATTTGTAACTTTTAAGAAAATTCAGGTTTCTTATAACAGACATTTAAAAAAAACAGCTTTTGTACAAGAAACATAAAAGTACAAGATTAAAAAGTCTTGAAATCTCTTTGAAGTCAGGTTTTTATACAATCAAAAGTAACTGTAATGAAGGTAAACCAGTGAAAATATAAAAATCTTTTTTTTAGTTTAGCACAGGTTTTCCTGCATATTCTTAAAACAAAAAACAGCAATAAAAGGACAAAAAAACGTTCCTGTTCCTAAGTTTTTTGTTAAAGTAAAGACGCATGAAGCTTCAACTGGACAGACTGAAGCTGAGGTGTGAAAGCTTGTTCTTGATTTTTGAAAACTGTAGTTTGATTTAACGACAACAGCGACAATAAATCTGAGGGAGTTTGCTCAGCTCTAGGTGGAATTTGCTGAAGAAGAAACTTAAAAAGCTATTGAAAGTCATGGAAACAGCCAACAAGAGGATCTTCATTTATGATCTGTTCAATTTAAGTTTAATGAAATTAAAATTAGTTTTTATTGTACTTCAGTTCAATTTTGTTTTTTTTCCAGTACAATTTCCTTAATACTTACTATTCATTGCAAGGCTTTTTATGCTACACATAACTTTAAGTACATAAATGTATCTAAAGTTTTGTGCTCTTTTTTTCTTGATTTCCAGATTCAGCCAAAACTCTCACATCACCGTCTTTGCTCTTAAACAGATAAACATCTTACTTCTCTTACTATCTCTGACAAAATTACAGCAGCTTACAGATTTCACAGAAAATGACTATTTGATTACTGATTTTTCATTCATGCAGCATAAATACAAACCTTTAATTTTGTAAAACAAACTTCAAATTATTGGAAAATGAGTATCTTTGAGTTTTTGTACTGCAAAAACAAGAATTTCAATTTACAAACTATTCAACATTGTACAGCCTAAATACCTAGAAAATTGCATTAAACAAAATCATTGTGCTATGTTCATTTTTATTTACAACGATAACTGATTTGTTAATAAAACCAATCATTAGCTACACATCTCAGTTTTAAAATCAAGCCAACTCGTTCACATGTTTTTGTAGAATCATGTTAATCAGCCTCATGTTGTCTGGCTCTAAAACATTTTTAAAGGATTCCTAAAACTTAAGGAACAAGTAGAACTGCACACTGACTCTGCTGGATGTTTTTGACAGAACAGATGAAGCAAAGATTCACATCACAGCTATCACAGAGTAGTTGAAATCCTTAGACAGTACAAGTAGCCCTGACTATAACGTGGTGAGAGCTAAGGGCACATTGTCTGTCTGAAATCTTTCGCTTTCACATTCAAATCAGCTGTGAAATCTTTCTTTTCTGCCACCAGAGTCGACTGATAAAAATCCAGCAGCTCGACCTGAGAGTGTGCTCGCAGCTGTGCGCTTGTCACATCATAATGGTCGGTGCAGCGAACTGATGAATCGCATTTAGGAAAATGTACAGAACAGAGAATGACAGATTAGCCTGTTTCTGGTCTGTCACTGATGGCCGCCTTCAAGAGCAGCATATTAATGCTCCTCTTGTATATCACGCTGAAGAAATATACATCACGGTGTTCAAACAGACTCAGCTATTAGAATCAGACTGAGCAGCACTTGCTAAGCATGATGAGAACCAATTTGCTTCCTTCCCCTCCAGACACAATCCCTGAGTGAGATGAAAGCCACGCTCCGCTACTGTAATCCATCTAAATGGCCGCTGCAGCAGCCTTTCATGCAGCCACCGCGACTGATCTCCACTCTCACTAACTCTCCCTTTGTTTCTCAACCTTTCTTCTTCTCTGCCTTCTATTGGAAAACCTCTGTAACTGGACCTTAAACGCATGCAACACTTTCTCCCAGAAAGGTGAACTTTTTTTTTCTTTTGTGGTTGTGACAGACAAAACTGCACATTCTCTTTTTTTTCTGCCTTTGGTTTTGACTCTCAAGTTAGCTGTGTGTTTAGGACAGTGGTGACCTGTGCAGTAATATTTAAAAATTGAAATTTGAACACCTATAATCTATTATTATTTAATACTGGTTGTGTCTAATTAGAATATTCTATAAATAAATGTTAACATCAATCAGGGATTAAGGAAGAACTGACAGGGCATCAAAAGATCTGTAAAAACAATATCAATGAACAAGTAAATTAAATTTAAGTAAGGTGGATATAACAAAACAGCTCACCAACTGAATATATGTTTAATATATATTATGTGCAAACCAAAATTGATCTGATATCAAAGGACTGCCCCACATGTCAGGTTTATAATCTTATTTACTTCTTTCATCAGAAACTTTTTTTCATGCTTGAGAAGTTTGCCTCAGAAATGTTTGAGATAGAGCTTTTTAAAATTTTAATATTTCGTTTTGTTTATTTGTGATCACGTGTAATCTGTTTGGCAACATAAACTAATAATAGATCTAACAATTAAGTCACAAAATTAGTGCAACAAATAACTACTTTCTTTAATTTACCAACCTGCCAATTATGGTCTTCTTTCCTTTTAAAAATGTCACAAAACAGAGAAAATGTCCTCCTTGTTTTTACCTTAACAGCAATGATATTTGAGAGGAAAATAGCAGCATATCCAAACAGTCCTGAAGCTATAAAAGCTTAGAAGCTGAAAACCGAAATCAGTTATCAAATAGTGGCTGATTAATTCCCTTTCGACTAAGTAAACACTGAGCTCTACATTCCTTATTAACAAACTTTTACAGGACAAGGCTGCAAAATAGATTAGTGAAATAAAGTCACTTTAATAATCAACAAAATATACTTAATTAATTAATTAGTCAAAAGAGATTATTAAGAGAGTCAAAAAAGATTATTAAGATTTCAGAAATTAGAAAAAAAGTATTTTCTTGAATCTGTCTTGAATATTTTATATTCAAATAAATTCAAGATATGAATTAAACAATTATTAAATGATCAGATTTCTTATTTTTCATTAAACACATTTGATTTAGCATTATTATTTAATGAAGTAGTAGTAGTAGCTTTAATTTATAATCAAAATGATGATGCAATAATGAACATTCATCTGTTTGCATTTGCTTAGAAAGGCATATGCAGAGAACTTTACATGCAGAAGTTACAAAATAGAAAGTAAATGTGCGTTAACACACACACCTGGAGGAACACAAAGAGTTCAAACACACACGCTCACATAGATGCTGATAAGCAGCTAGGGACGCTTCAAAATTGCCTGACTGCAAGCAGCCAATCAGCTCTGAAAAGAGTTATGATGTGGTGTCAAACCACTGACACCAAGATCCAACTCCCAGAAACAAGCAGAAAGAAATTCTCGTAAGGAAGTTTTATCATTACCACTTTAAGATCAAATCTAAAAGCTGTGGGAAACTGGTGTAAAAGTCAGAGGCAGGTAGCAGGCTGACAGGCGCCTCCTCTGTGCTGTTTTGACATGCCTGGCTGACGCAAATCTTGTGACTCAGTATCAACATTGGACCGTCCACAGCTCTGCCTGGTTGACCTTTCACCATCTGTCCTTAATGACACCGTGGGGGAGCATGTGACCGCTACAGGTACACAACAAGACTGTGCTTACTCACTGCAGACCAGAGGGAGACACAAGTGGACACCCACTGAACTGACCGTGAACTCCAATCGCACCGACGGCCGGTTTCCTTTACTGCTTTACAGTTTGTTTGGGTCGTTAAGGCGACACCGTCTGACTGCAAACACATAAGGGCTCAAACTTTTTTTTTTTGCTGTCGCTGTTTGTTGCCATAATTTATCTTCTCTGGATGTCACACTAGTTAAAACGGCATTTTTACTACAGGTTTTGCAAGAATGAAGAATGGCAGGCTATCAGATGTCAACATCCGCCATCCACCCATAAACCCTGTGCTCTGAGGTCATTTCCTCCAGTTGCTTTGGATTACATTCTCCCTCCTAACAAGGGACAGAATCATGGGATGAGCAGATCTGACACCTATTAATAGTCCTGCGAGGTATTGGTTTATTAAAATGTAAACAGGAAGTTAAGAAAATTATCCTTTTAAATAATGCATTTAACTCTGACTTTAACACTAAAACACATTTAAAAATGTTTCTCCTACATGATTAATTAAATTAAATGCCATTAAAAACCTACAGTTGAATGCAAAGCTTTTTTTTTTTGCAGTGAATGACGTACCACATTTGTGACCTGTATCAAAGTCACCAGGAGTTTGAGAAAATGTAAATTCATTGCATTTCAAGGAGTAGTGAAAAGTATTTCCTCATGTGCCGAACAATTTCATTTTGCTTGTACATATTTCCATTTTCTGCTACTTTACACTTCTACTCCTCCACATTCTAGAGGCAAATATTGCACTTTTTACTCCACTATGGGTTTTTTTTGTAACTTTAGTCACAGTTACTCTGCAGATTTAGTTTAATAAGACAAAACATAAACATATAAACCATAATGTAATATGACAAATTAAGATGAAACTTTATTGATCCTCGTGGGGAAACTCCCAAGCTAATTAGCAGTTAAACTGTGACAAGCACTTAAAGCACTTTTGTTAGCTCTAACATTCAAGTGACAAAAGTGACTTCTTTTGCATTACGAGGACTTTTAGTTGTGGCACTTTTAGTGTATTTCTATGCTAAAATCTTTGTACTTTTACTTAAATTTGAATTTAAATGTATGATTTTAACGTGTAACAGAACACTAAACTGTAGTATTAATACTTCTACTTAAATACAAGATCTAAGTACATCTTCCACATCCAGTTTTAAAGCATTATAGGCCTTTTACTGAATTAAACCAGACCACAATCTTCCCTAAACCTTACCAAAAATAGCTATTGCAACGGCAAACTGTATGCAGGCAGAGTTTTTACACAAAAAAGTAAACATGTCCTATGCAAGTAACTACTTGAAACACGGACCATCCAAAGGTGTCACTGAATACAACCTCAGAATACTTTAATACGGCAACAAATCCAATATCTGTAAAACAATATTTAGTCTACTGATGCACAGAAAGATCCACAACGCAGCTGACATGGAGGACCTTCTCAAAGTATGACTGGGCTACTACTCAGCATGTCGGCTGTGAACATGTCCTGGTGTGCTGGTATATGGATTTTATGGGCTCAGCAGAAACCTGGCTGATATGTATCCACAGTCAGATCACTACCCCATAGGAAGGGCAGGACTTATGGATTTAACCCAACACATAGGCTTTCATGTTTTCCATTCCACATCTGTGTGCAACAAACGGAAAACCCATTGGGGTGAACGTCATGCTCTCGGTTTTATGCTTCCAATTCACAGCTTTCTCTCACTGTAGAATTAATTTCCCTTTTTTCCCCCCCTCGCTCCTTTCTCCTGTGCCATGATTGGAAAAAAGGCCATCATGAGGAAAAGTACGAGGCACGGTGGGCCACTAAGTGCACAGACAGGATCTCCTCCTATGGCTGCCTGCTGCGAAATGGCAAAAAGCCACCGACGGCAAATCCTGCTGATCTCGTTGTAAGCTTACAGGTTTACAGTACAGCACGGGGGCTCGGTGCAGGAAGTGGGCACATTACTGCACTTCCACGCCCACAGCCTCCCCATTCCCTCCCACCACTACACCAACCACCTGTGCTGGTCTCACAGGATGCCCCCCTCCCCAGAAAGCCTCCTCTCCTACCCGACGCAAGCTCCTTTACAGCTGCACGTCTTTACCAAACCGCACGCTCAACGCGCTTTGTTCTTTTACACTCCACTGCCTCGACAACGTCATGAAGATTTGGTTTACTGTAAAAATGCCTCCAAATGCATGCCCTCGTTACAGGGTTAGTTTCCCTTACCAAAAAAAAAAATAAACTCATTCAACTCTAGTGGTATTTATGCATACAGATAGTTGTGGATTCACGTAATATCTGTTTTGAAGATTTCTGTCTTCATTACCATTATTTGTTGGAATTACTGTCCGTAAAAGAAGTTTACAGTCTGTTTCTGCAGAATTGTATTTAAAATATCACCTTTTAATTCTGTAGAAGGTTTAAGTTAAAAAAACAAAAAACACTGCATTTTCTGTCTAAATCACAATTACAATTTCTACAAATTTTGGCATTCCATAAAGTATTAAACAATTATCAGCAGCTTATATGACTTAATTGTACCTGAGTGTACTCCATGGTTTGAAAGGTATGTTAAGCTAGTTTCATTTATTAATTAACATTAATAAACAAATTAATGGCATAGCATTTTTTCTCAACAGCTTCATTATTTACTTATGATAATTAATCATTTCAGTGTTGTTAATAATGTCTTGACAAAGAAAAGTTAGCTTCTGTTTCTAAGAGTGCTACATCTTTGCCTTATAGCCACGTAAGCGGAATGGTAAGAGTGTTTCTGGAAAAGATGTTGCTTATTTTTCTTAAAATGTCAGCTTTCAGTTCTGTAGGTGCCAGAAACTTGTGTATGTACTCAATTTGGAGTCTAAATTCATATTAATTAGCTGCAGCTGAGTAGATTTGCTGGCAATGGCTGTCAGATATATTAAACTGCAGCTCTGCTGGTTTAAAAATTACCCACACTTAAATAGCAATTTTGAAATACTTAATTATTCAATTGCATGTTTGTTAAATTGGCAGAAATCCCAGAGACATCAAATCAGGACAAATAAAAACGGAAATATCTGTGTGAGTGAAAGCATTTGGGTCAAGTGAGGGATATGCTTCACTGTACTTTGCGTGAACTGTCGTAAGGTGGATGTTGTGCAGTCTTGTGTAATCGCCAGGTTCAAAACCACGCAGCTCTAATGATGACATGAACATGAAATGCTGTCGGCTCTAATATGTGAACTCACAAAAACAAACAAGAAATCAAATCGTTGAGTGTACTGAATCATCAATAGCTCTTCCCTGACACTGAGAGACGGAGAAGCATGCTTATTATTTTCTATTTATACCATGAGCTGCAAATGTCAGAGCTCCGTGTTAACACGCCTAACGCGCACAATGGGAGCGTTTTGTTTCTGCAGGGTGTCTCTGATGTGAAAAGCAGTACAAATAAATCCACGTGGGGAGGAATCGTGACCTCTGCCACGGCCGGCGTCACCTCTGAGTTCAGGGCGATAACTGAGCAGCTCTGGCGGACAGAGGACAGCGTCCTGCTGCTGGGGTCATCCCTGCTCCCTCCCTCCCTACCCTCCTTCACTGAAACAATGATCTCACTCCACGTACCAGGAATCCGCTGATTGTTTGAAATACCTTCCACCATGCTCGGCTGAGCTCCACTTCTTTTTCCCATCGAACCGCAGCACACAGAGGGAGGTGTAGGTGAAGGAGGGGGGGGGGAGACAAAATGACCTTGGCAGGAAACGTCCAGCCCTCTAGCAAGATGGGAACTAGCTTCATTCTGGCCCCATACAACTAATGGTTTAAATTTCAGGCAGTGACTACAAAGCCACTGTAACTCAGTAAGACTGATCGGAAAACACTGAGCATGATTCTTGGCAGTGAAAGTGAGGAATCTGAAACTGATGCTGAAGGTGAGATGTGCAAAAAAAAAAAAAAAAAAAAAAGTGAGACCTGGATTTTGAACCTGATATTAATACTGGAGAAGAGTAAAAATAAAAGCATTTCCCATAACGTCATATTTTTGTTTAATTTTCAAAGATATGTTCAAGGAAATATGTTTTAATTTTAACTCTATCACCAAAAACAGTAACTACAGATATGAACTGATAGTACAGAATAAAACATTTGGAATTTCAGTAATTTAAGCCCATTTTTTTGGGTAAAGATCTAAATGTACCCATAGAACTGATCGGCAACAAAACTATCAGAGGCCTTCATGCAGATATTAGGGGTGTTTCCACATATGTCAACTTCCCATTTTCACAATGGATCTAAGTGTCTCATACCATCGTCCCTCTACCATATACATGCATTTTATCTCAAGAATATTCTCTTTAGCTAACTTCTAGGAGGTGTGCTCCAACAATCCTGTGTTAAACTAAAAAAACAGATTTTCATAAAAAAAAACAAAACAAAACAAAACATATGCTTATTTCTCAAAGTTAGGAACCAAAAGTCAATCACAAATCTCAAACAATTGAAGAAAATACGTCAAATCAACAGAACTCCTAAAATTTACAATACAAATACCTACTAAACACACAAGATAAATCAACAGCAAATGTCTTCCCTATGAAACAAGGGCCACTTAAAAACTTGTTTGGACCTCCTTTCGACTATACTACATGATCTTACTGAACAGATGCTATGTTTTTTGGACTTTTAATCCATATTAGATTAAAAACTGAATTGAATTGAAATGAGTAAGTTCACTATGACTGCTTAAATTGGGGAAATACAGCCAACAATATTTCTTTTGTGCAATTTCCCGCTTTGCAGTCCACACCATTAGATCTTATTGCGATTTCTGATGCAGTTGACTATGCACTGGGGAGGCATATCACCTTTAGATTGGTTTTATTCCAATCTCTCTAGTAGGAGATTCTGTGTCGCCATCAGTAAGTGTAATTGCGCCACTTCTCAGTTCACTTACGGAGTGCCTCAAGGCTCAATCCTCAGTCCTTTACAATTCTCTATTCTAATACTACCTCTAGGTCAAATCTTCCAGAAGCACCATATCAATTTCTATTTTTATGTAGATGACTCCCACATCTATTTCTCAGGTGGGCAAAATCCAAAATTGCCTCACAGATGTCTTATCAAAGTTTTTATTACAGGTTACTATTATTATCGCAGGACCAGACTCTTACAATCTCCTCCTACTTAGGTTCTCTGCAGGAATTCAGGTGTTATCTTTTGCCAAAAATGCAAATTTAACTACAAGGTGAAGTCAGCTGTTCAGTTTTGCTTATTTTACCATTGAAATACAAAAAAAAGACCTTAACTTGCTGTCTTCCAGTTTTAACCTATCGAGAGTTCAACTAGTCCAAGATGCTGTAGCAAAGCATCTTCACTAAATCCAATAAAATGATCCATACAATGCTAATTTTAGCATCCATTTACTAGTTACCTGCTAGAATTGGTTTTAAAATTTGAATGATTACCTTAACAGCACTCTTGGGGTTAGCCCCTAATTACATCTCCAACGTGCTAATCCCTTAAGAGCCTGAATACAGACTGAGATCCTCTGGCAGAGGTCTGTTAGTAATTCCTGGTTGAGGCTAAAAAGCAGAAGAGACTTTGGAGCCAAGAACACTGTTTGAAACAACCAACTGAACGAGATCAAGAACTTTCTAGTTTCAAATCTCTGTTTAAAACTGTTTTTTCCAGGATTTCATTCTCTTAAACAATTTTATTGTTGCTTTATTGTTACAATAGTACAATTCTATAGTAAATCTACTATCGTTTAACATTATATGGTAATTTCTCATTTGTTCAAATATTTTTTTTATTTCCATTGCTTTAAATTGTTCTTTCATCACTTTGTAACTTCTTTTGCATCTATTTTCTGTTATAACCCAATATCATGGTTTATTGAGCTTTGCAAAAAGAGTAAAAAGTGTTTAGATTTCCATTGAGCTCATCTCACAAATGGCCTTGAATGTACTTCAATTTCCAATTTTAATCACACTATCACTGACACTTGGTCGTTCCTGCTGCATTCAGAAGTCTGCCTGGGTTATAAAGAGGCACCATAAATACCCAGTTGTTGCGACATACTGACATATTCACACACAGTAATGAGTTTTACACCAATAACTCAGCAAGAGGAAAGAAACGGCGATGACTGCAGCGAATCAGGCAGGTTTTTTCACTCTTGCAGTGTAGCCTGCGATGTCTGTGAGCAGAACAAAAGAGTGTCACATAGAAGGATATGACCTCAGTCTTCAGAGGAAGAAGCACACAGCAGCATTCTTCTGTCTGTGCATAAAGGGGGACAACCGAGCCGAAACTAACACTTTTCGTTCTACTTCGGAGTCCTTATATTTCGAAGCACAAATGTTTGCAACCAACAGTCAATACTTTCATTCTGTCAGATGCACATGTGGTGAGGATGTTAGAGGAGTGTAACTAAAAGTAGAAAATTTCTAACTAGAAAAAGCAGGAGATGAAGCTTTACAGCAGCTTAGAGGTAAACAGAGGCAGTCTATTTTACTTTTGCCTTAATTTACTCTTATTATATATGCAGATTATTTCATTTTTTGTATTTATGAAAGAATAGCAATAGTATTTTACAGGGTTGGTAAATTAACCTTAATTCAAGTTCCATTTTTGGTGCGGTTAATTAGCAATTTAGCTCAATATTTCAGTTAAACTTAGTGGAAAATTTGTTGATATTGACTCTAATATTTGGATTTTGGTGTAGAACTTTTCTTAGAATGCCAGCTATTTATTGGAGGTTACATAGTCTCTTCAGGTTTGAGTTTAAATGTGTTATGATATTTGTCATTTATGTTGCTATGGTAACCAAACTGCGTCATATGATTTTTTTCTTTTATATCGAATACAGGCTGGGCTTGTGGTTAAAAATAACTGCTGAAACTAGTATTGTTATCAAGACAGTCATATGTTTATACATCTCCTGGAGGTTTTAAAGAAGAAGTAAATACTTTAACTGTGGTGAAATTTTAAAGTTAATTTTTTGTGAGCGGTTTCACTGATTATGTCACATGATCTTCATGCACAGTTGTGACTGAACTGCAGAAATATAAATAAAGGATTTCTCATCCACATTGCCTATAAAAAATGCATTGATGCTCTTGACCTTGGAAAGAATCTCCATCTGATAATGAAGTTCATGTGACACGACCGGCTACTAAATAGACCTCGGGGTGAAACTGTTTTGTCAACTAGAAATGTGGCCTGCAGAAATGAAATGGCAATTTGGTTGTTACACCTTCGAGGTACACCGCGAAGAACATCCTAATGAGCCCGGAGGTTGACAGTACAAGACGAAGGCTGCATGTGTGATTAGAGGTGGCTGGTCAGCAGGAGCTTCCAGTTCACATGTGACTCAGCAGCAACACATAGAAAAGCCATGACAGACCAGAAGAGGACTTAAAATTGAGCTGCTACTGCGCTTCCCCACGAGGACTCAGACGAGGCCTAACCCCAGAGACACACTCTGTTTACACCGCCTCGTTTTCACAGCAAACTGCTCTAATTTGATATGGTACGCATATCATTTCTATGGTGGCAGCAGGGGGGTGGGCTCTGGGGACCACACAGACAACGCTGCTTATCATGAACAACCTACCAACCCTAAGAAAACCCAGCATGAATATATGGAGGAGCTAGACTTCCTAGATGCCGTGATAATGGCACCGTTACCGTTACCGAGGTGAATATCTAGACACAGCGCAAGCACTTGATGAGGCTCTTTGGCCGCCATTTTCCCACTGAGCCCAAAGGGGGAAAGAAACATTGTAACGCACGTCACTCGCATTCTGTGACGCTTGGAGAGAGAAAAAAAAAGAAAGACCACACACAAGTCAGAGGAATTCAAAAACAACATGCAAAAGCTCCATCAAAGGCCTCCTTTAAATGTGGAGGCGTGGGTTTCACACAACGCGGGGTGTGTGTGTCTGGAGCATGCTCAGAAACAAGCGTAACACATGCTTAAATCTCATAGCTATTTTTATCGAGCTAGGTGCCTCCAGTGGCAAATTTCACAACTGAAGTGTCCGTGTGACAGCACAGAAACGTATAGAAGACAGATAGGAGCAGGGGAATAGAAAAGAAATGAGAATTCGGAATAATTTTTTGAAACCCGAGTGCTAGCTTAGAAATTTAAAACAGATATTAGATTCAAGGAAATAGTCGAAATTAAGCTAAGTGAGAATTCTGTAAAGAAATTTTAGATTTTTTATGAGATTTAAAGTCTGAAATATTCTATTTCTTGCACATGAAGCTAACACTTTTTTTTCAGCTTTCTAAATACATCTGTGTTGAATTCTGAAATGAAATATTTAATAGAAGACTGTGAGAATTCTAAATTGAATTTTAACATCTTGAAACTAAAGGGATAAGTGACAAAATTGAGATAAAAGTCAGAATTCTAACCAAACGTTCACATTTTAATTGAATAATAAATGTATTGCAATTTAATTTAGAATTAAAACCAATCAGAAATCGGTTAAAACACATTGATTCATTTGTCAGAATGAATAGAAATATTTCTTTTGTTTTTGTTTTATTTTCGGAATTTTGAACAAGTCAAGGACATGTGGATACAACTGAGTTGAAAAATGAATATACTGTAAGAAGAAAATTAGACTGACAATTAGTTTTTGTTTTCAATTTAGAAATTAAAGCAATAATTGACAGAATGGAAACTCATTTCTATCTTAAATTAAAGATGAATGTAACTCCGTGACAATAATAAACAAAAAAGAAGAACTTAGGAAAATTTTCAAAAGTTCATTGTCTGAAATTGAAGGTTTTTATTTATTTATATATATATATATATATATATATATATATATATATATATATATATATATATATATATATATATATATATATATATATAAATAAAAAATTGTGGCAACTATTATATATAATATATCAAGACAAGAAAATGAAATTTCTCTGCTTGATTTCAGACTGGTGAGGAACTAAAAATTCCAGGTGAGAAAAAATAAATGAATTCTGATTTCAAATTTTATATCAAGAATAAATTTACCTTAAATCTATTCTTATAATTCTAGAATAAATAAGATAAATATGGAAGTCACAATTTTCAAGTGTTAAAAATAAAGTGGAAAATCAAGGAGATGTTAAGAAGACTGAAATTAATTCAGAAATCTCTGGTTATGAAAAAAATGAGAATTATTCATTGAATTTCAAAAGATTTAAGTGAGAATTTTAACTATTTTAAAATGTCAGTTTAGCCATGAATTTAAAATTGTGCCAAGAATGAAGGGGTTCTGTGCAGGAGAAAGAAATCATCTGATCACAACACTTCCTTTAGCTTTTAATCTCGTGGTCTATCTCAACTGTTATTCATGTTATTGTTAATTATTACTCAGATAGCTCTCTCTGTGTAGAAATGTTGCTTGTGATGAATGTTTAGGCTCTGCAAATCATTGCTAAAAACACATAAAAATCCAACAAACTGCTCTGAGTAAAGTTCATTGTGTGTTTAAAGCTCTCCCTGCAGCTGAGACTACTTCAGGCTTTTCTCTGCTCACAGTTGTAGCCCGAAATCTGAATGGAAGGAAACCAAATGTGGCAGAACCTCTGCTCTGAGTGCACTACAGCTCAGTGGATGCAAGCTTTATACAGACCTCAGCAAAGCACAAGTCACTTTGCCAGTAGTAATAGTAGTAATAGTAGTAATAGTAGTAGTGGTAGCAGTAGTAGTGGTGGTGCTGCACTAATCCAATACAAACAGGTATTTATACTGCACTAAATGTCTGCTCTTCATTCACTGAACACCACTTTGCATTCTTCAAAACTGCTTCATTACCAACTAAAGCTCCCCGTCTTGCAGTGTTTTAATTCCAGAGCTATTAGGACCAGATGTACATCAGTATGTTTTGCACAGTTGTGAACTTGTGGACTGCAGGATGGGCTGCTAGCAGAGTTCAGAAGGTGAAGCTCACCGCTCGAGGCAGCAGGACGAGCCCATGAGATCACCAGGCAGGTTTGACGCAACTATCAGGATGATTTACGCGTCTTGATAATTTCTTACAGGCAACACAAGCAAAAGATTAAAAAAAACACTAAACCAAAACAGAACAATTAGAAAACTGCCTGCGGTGTTTTTGTATTTGATAGCTTCTTGGCAGGAGTGTGCACTGAGCAGCAAACACACAGACAGACAGACAGACAGACAGACAGACAGACAGACAGACAGACAGACAGACAGACAGACAGACAGACAGACAGACAGACAGACAGACAGACAGACAGACAGGCACTGACTCTGCACAGACTGATGGTGAGCTGCCGGGATAATGCAGTCTGATTTCACATGCCAAGACCAGTGCACGGCGCTGCCGAGGACGCCAGCAGGACGAGAATGAGCAGCCATGCCATGACGGAAGGGAGAAAGGGATCGCAACAGAGAAAGAAGGAGAGAAGGGAAACAATAGCTCTTGGTGTAAAGTGCAGGATCTGAGATTTCTCCCAGCAGTGCTGTTCCATCTACGCCTCACGCTGGCAGCAGCCCAGTCAAACATGCCTTTGTGCTGACGTGGGAGAGCTATGGGAACATGTTTTTTTTCTTTCTTTTTCCAAGCCAAGGCACTGACTTGGGATGTCGGGCTGAGCTGGTGGGGGTTACTCAAATATCTTCAGTGATGCAGACAATACTTTAAAGATGCTGAGAGAGGAGACAATCTATGAGAAAGACAAGGAGCCTTTTTGATTCTCCTCTCCTTTCAAACTACACTTCTGCTGTCTCTTTTCACATACATCAAAATGATGCATCCTCGCAGACTGCTGGGATTGTCTTCGGGAGAAATTTCATCTGCGATCACAGCAAGAAATCGCCCCGTCGCATCCTACTCCAGCTGCAATTTCATGAATCATTAACCCATAAGTGCTCGGTTACTTTTGAGCACCAGCAGCTTCTTCTGTCATCAGCATTTTAATTAGCTTGATAGGAAACTTCGGCCGCGCAAAGCAGCGACTGCGACCAACCGGCTGAAACACGGAGGAGGGAAGCCGCGGATGTTACAGTTCACGACCAAAAGAAGCCCGAACAAAAGGGGGTGGGTGGGGTGGGGGGGTCGGGAGGGTCACATGAAGGGATCTTGTTGCCGTGTGGGATTTCAGCTGTAGGCTGGGAAGCCTGAGGGACTCATTATGTTAAGATCCCCCCAAAAACAGCCTCGCTCAGGCTGAGAGACATTCCCAAGAAACGCACAAGTGGAGAGATGTAGGTTATATAATGACAGCTAGTTGGTCCAACAATTACTCGTGTTTTAAAGGACTTCAGTGGCGTCTTGCTTCCTTCCTTTGGAGGTTTTCCAAAAGCCCACTACAAATCTGGGTGCTTTAACCAAATCAGGTTTTTTTTAGGAAGGTGAACACTCCAAACAGGGTTGGACTATGAAATCAACTCTTGGTTTGTTTTTTCTTGGAATTCACCGGATTTCAGCAAATTAGTCTGTTTTTGTGATTCTTTTACAAACTTATTGTAGTGTTTTTTGACAGAAAATGTGACTAAAATAAAAAAATAAATAGATTTTCCATTAAATGTATTCACCAAACAGCCTTTCAACTGACATATCAAAACAGGAAAAGGAAAAAATGCTTGAAAAATACAATTTAATTCATCTTGTTCCCCCAAATGAGGGAGTTGTTGTTCATTGAAATATATAACATTATTTAATTCCAGTGTATTATCTCTATGTTTTAGCAGGTGGAAAAAGAAAGCTTTTTAGAATAAAGGTGCGGATATATGTCATACCATATGTTGTTCCACAAACAGCTTTGAC